>NC_046373.1:33845196-34107696 GCF_011125445.2 Fundulus heteroclitus
TTTCCATTCATCTTGTTTAATTCTGGTAAGCCTTTGCGGCAATGGCCCTCTTTGCTAAGCTTTCACATCTTTTCTCCTTCATTACTCATCCTTCTCTCTGCCTTCTGAACTTGCTGACGCTCTGGCCTGGACCTCGGCATTTTTGGGGGGTAATTTCCCTATTCTCATACATCTGCTTATCTATGTTAAAGTATAAATCACCGTTTATGTTCCTGCCGAGGTCCGAGCGCCAAAGTTTAAACTATTGTATCAATAAATTCCTATCGCTTTTCTCTCTTTGTGAGTCTTTAGTTTGAAATGATGCTAAAGCGGAAATACAACCGAAGAACTCTTGCTTACTTCCATTCAATCAGAGGCTTGTCCGCCTCCGATGGAGCATTTGCTTCAAGCCACACCTCCTCGAAGCCCAATCATCATCCAGTGTTCACCTTAAACAGCAACTCCAAATCATCTCTCAGCCTGCTTTTTGGCAAGCGCAAGAACCATTGCACTAATGTCGTATTTCGCTTCAGACATTCCCATTCGCAAGCCTTTCAGTTCCAAGTATCATCCTGTGACCGACCATCTCTATTCATGCACCTTACCATACACCTCACCTCATCTCCCCATTCATCTCACTCAACTTTGGTAGGCCTTCGCGGCAACCGGCCCTGTTTGGTAAGCCTTCGCAGCACTTTTCCTCTATAGCTCATCCTACTTGTCTCTGTTTTTAGTTTAATCCAAGTCTCATTGTCTTTCAACCATGCAGATGCATCGGCCTCGACCTCTGCAATTTTTGGGGGGAAATATCCCTATTCTCATACGCCTGCTAATGCATATTCAAGTATAATTCAGCGTGAATTTTTCCTGCCGAGGTCTGAGCGCCAAACTCTTAAAATATTGTATCAATAAAATTCTTCTAATTGCCTTTTCTTTCTGTGTGAGTTTTTCAGATTGAAATGCAGCTTAAGCGAAAATTCAGACTGAAGAAACTCTATTGCCTACCTCCATCAATCAGGGACTCATCCGCCTCCGACGCAAGCCAATCAGCTTTGAACTGCTCCTCCTCAAAGCCAATCAGCATCCTGGGTTCATCTTAAAAAGAACTCCACATCCTCGTCTCGGCCTTCTGCTCAGCGAGCAAGCAGTGGCTGCGCGTGTCTGGTTTGGACTCTGTTGACCGGTTTCAACCCACCTCCATCCCCTTCTCCACCATCGTAGCAAGCTCCGCCTGGCTTTCCTACGGTCCTCCTTCAACCTCGTCCCTATCAGAGTGTAATTCCTCCTGGTCTCTCATGGAATTCCCTGTCACTCCTTAAAACGGTCCGGCAGAAGACCGCCATGCTGAGCCTGGTTCTGCCAGAGGTTTCTTCCCAAGGGGGAGTTTTTTCTCTCCACAGTCGCTTCATGCTTGCTCATCATGGACAGTTCATGCAAACCTGTGTTTATCAAGTTGGACATCAAGCTCAAACAGATCATCATATGGACTGAACAAACTTTGCTTATCTCCACTCCACCACCAGTTTCAGACCCGGGGGGAAATATCCCTATTTTCATACGCCTGCTAATGCATATTCAAGTATAATTCAGCGTGAATTTTTCCTGCCGAGGTCTGAGCACCAAACTCTTAAAATATTGTATCAATAAAATTCTTCTAATTTATTAGAAGCCTTTTCTTTCTGTGTGAGTTTTTCAGATTGAAATCCATGTTGACACAGAATGTGATAACCTTAGTGTAGCCTTTAAAACTATCCTAGATTCAATTGGTTTTGCTCAAAATGTGCATAAACTGAGGCACTCTTGGCTCCATACTTTAGACCTTGTGCTGACATATGGCATTGATTGTGAAGAATTAACAGTATTTCCTCACATACCTGTCCTATCTGATCATTTTTAATAACATTTGAGTTTAATCTAACTGAGTTCTCCACCCCCAAAAGAGGATTCCATTATAGTAGATCTTTATCGGACAATGCTGCATAAAACTTTAAAAAGTCTGTCCCCCTCCTAATATTGTCAGTATTGCAGAAATACCCTGCAGATAGCAGCAATGTTGTTTCTTCCAATTCACAAATAGATGTCTTTGTAAACGGTATGACTTCGTCATTGCGTTCTGCATTAGACAATGTAGCTCCCTTGAAAAAGAAGGTGATTATTCACAGGAAGCTGGCTCCTTGGTTTAATTCAGAGCTGCGTTCCTTGAAGCACAATGTTAGGAAATTGAAGAGAAATGGCGCTCTACACACCAAGAGGAATCCTACCTAATCTGGAGGGACAGTCTATTGTTGTATAACAAGACCCTTCGCAGAGTTAGAGCAGCATATTTTTCATCATTAATTGAGGAGAATAAAAATAATAATAGATTTCTCTTCAGTACAGTTGCCAAACTTACACAGAGTCTTAGCTCTGTTGATCCATCCATTCCCTTAGCTCTTAGCAGTAATGATTTTATGGGATTCTTCATAAATAAAATTGATTCCATTAAAAATAAAATAATTGGCATCCTCCCAAACATGATTACCTCGTCCTCAGTAAGTGAGGCAGCATTGGAGGAATCTTTAGAACCTGCGCAGTGTCTGAACTGTTTAAAAGCAGTAGAGCTTTCTGAGCTATCTAAAATTTTAGCTTCATCTAAACCTTCTACCTGTATGTTAGACCCAATCCCAACCAAGTTGTTTAAGGAGGTATGCCCTCTGATCAGTGGTCCTATTTTAGACATGATTAATCTATCCTTGGTAAATGGATATGTACCACAGGCTTTTAAAGTAGCTGTTATTAAACCTTTACATAAGAAACCGTCTCTTGATCAAGATGAGTTAGTAAATTACAGACCTATATCTAATCTTCTTTTCTTATCTAAAATTCTTGAGAAAGTAGTTGCTAATCATCATAGCACTGAAACAGCTCTGGTGAAGGTCACTAATGACATTCTCATGGCCTCAGATAATGGACTTGTGTTTATACTTGTCCTGTTAGATCTCAGTGCTGCATTTGATACAGTTGATCACAATATTCTCCTACAAAGACTTAAGCATACTGTAGGGATTAAGGGAAAAGCATTAGGCTGGTTTAAATCTTATCTGTCGGACAGATTCCAGTTTGTTCATGTTAATAATAAATCTTCCTCAAACTCTAGGGTCACTTGTGGAGAACCACAGGGTTCAGTCCTTGGACCAATTCTATTTACTATATATATATGCTTCCGATTGGCAAAATTATCAGACAGCATGGGATTAATTTCCACTGTTATGCTGATGATACTCAGCTATATTTATCCATAAATCCTGATGAATCCAATCAGTTACTTCGACTGCAGTCATGTCTTGATGACATCAAAAGCTGGATGACTTTAAATTTCCTGCATTTAAATTCTGACAAGAATGAAGTTGTAATCTTTGGGCTAGAGTCTTCATAAAATAAAGTTTTTAATCAATCACTTATGGCATTATCTTGGCCTCTGGTAATAAAGTAAAAAATCTTGGTGTTATTTTTGACCAAGACATGTCATTTAAATCCCATATTAAACAGGTTTCCAGAGTTTCCTTTTTTCACCTCCGGAATATCGCCAAAATTAGAAACATTCTGTCCAGGGGTGATGCTGAAAAACTAGTCCATGCATTTGTTACTTCAAGGCTGGACTATTGTAATTCTTTACTATCAGGAAGTTCACAAAATGCAGTTCGAAGTCTTCAGCTGATCCAAAATGCTGCGGCAAGAGTTCTGATGAAAATCAACAAGAGGGATCATATTTCTCCAATTTTAGCTTCCCTTCATTGGCTTCCTGTTAAATCAAGAATAGAATTTAAAATTCTCCTTCTAACGTATAAAGCCCTTAATAATCAAGCTCCATCATATATCAGAGATCTGATTACCCCATATGTTCCTAACAGAGCACTTCGCTCTCAGACTGCAGGTCTGCTGGTGGTTCCTAGAGTCTCTAAAAGTAGAATGGGAGGCAGATCCTTTAGTTATCAGGCTCCTCTCCTGTGGAACCAACTCCCAGTTTTGGTCCGTGAGGCAGACACCCTATCTATTTTTAAGACTAATCTTAAAACTTTCCTTTTTGACAAAGCTTATAGTTAGAGTGGCTCATGTTACCCTGAGCTACCTCTATAGTTGTGCTGTGATAGGCATAGGCTACTGGAGGACATCAGGGTCTAATTTTCTCACTCTACTGATTTCTACTGTTCTTCAGTCTACTGTTCTCCAGTTTTGCATTGTATTACATTGAAATGACTGTCGTCATTTCAGCTTTTAACTTTTTGCTCTCTCTCTTTTTCTTCATAGTAGGCACACCTGGTCTGACGTTCTGTTGAACTGTGACATCATCCAGAGAAGACGCCTCACCCGCTACTACCATCTAATGTAGAACCGATTACTGGATCAATGTGTGCTTCTGTGCTTTTTTGTCTGTCTTGTTGTGTCTCTGCTCTGTCTTCTGTAACCCCCAGTCAGTCGAGGCAGATGACCGTTCATACTGAGCCCGGTGCTGTTGGAGGTTTTTTCTTCCCGCTAATGGGTGGTTTTTCTTTCCACTGTCGCTTCATGCTTGCTCAGTATGAGGGATTGCTGCAAAGCCATGGACAATGCAGACAACTCTCCCTGTAGCTCTACGCTTCTTCAGGAGTGAATGCTGCTTGTCGGGATTTTGATGCAATCAACTGGTTCCCTTACATAGGACATTTTTGACCAATCTGTATAATCTGACTGATATTGACTTTGTAAAGTGCCTCGAGATGACATGGTTCATGAATTGGCGCTATATAAATAAAATTGAATTGAATTGAATTGACTGACGTCGCAAAGGCTTTGGAGACAGAAGAGGTAATCTGCAGCGTGAAAGATGGTCCATATGCGGTTCGTACAGTCTTGGGGTGGATAGTGAACGGGCCATTGCGTGAAAGCATCAGAAGCTGGTCAAAGGAGGGACACCCACAAATCCAAATGAACCGGATATCGGTGGCTCGACTTGAAGACTTGTGGATGCAACAATTCAAGTATGATTTTCCCGAAAATGCTCGAGGAGAGCAGCTTGAGATGTCGAAGGAAGATCAACTGTTTATGGACAGAGTTACCACATCCACAAAGCTGATTAACGGTCACTACTCTATCGGTTTGCCGTTGAAGAACAAAGACGTGAAAATGCCTAACAATAGAGCAATGACAGAGCAACGAGCGCTCAACATGAAAAAGAAGCTTCATAAAAGTCAGACATTCCGAAAGGAATACGTCAGCTTCATGAATCAAGTGATCATAATGGGATACGCTGTCAAAGTCCCAGATGAAGAACTGAAAAGGAGTGGAAAGGTGTGGTTTATTCCTCATCATGCCGTCTACCACCCCAAGAAGCACAAACTTCGAGTGGTATTCGACTGCAGCGCTTCATATCAAGGAACCACGCTCAATGAGCAGCTACTGCAAGGCCCTGACATGACCAGCAGCCTGGTTGGTGTCTTAACGCGATTTCGTCAGGAGCCAATCGCAGTCATGGCCGATGTGGAGTCCATGTTCCACCAGGTCAAGGTCCCACCTGAAGACGCAGACCTTCTCAGGTTTTTATGGTGGCCTGATGGGGACATATCGGAGATGCTGCAGGAATATAGAATGGAGGTACACTTATTTGGAGCCACCTCCTCACCCAGCTGTGCAAGCTATGTGCTGAGAAGGTGTGCGGAAGACAACAGGAGTACATTCGATGCAACAGCTGTGGAAACAGTGTTGAACAATTTTTACGTTGACGATTGTCTAAAATCTGTCAACTCAGAACAGGAAGCCATCAAGTTACTGCATGACTTGACAGCCATCTGTCTTTAGATTCACAAAATGGACGACCAATAGTCGAAATAGTCTGGTAACCATTCCACTTGAAGACCGAGCGACGGAAGTCAAATATCTCGATCTCGACCAGGACTTACTCACCATCAAGAGAGCCTTGGGAGTACAGTGGTGCATCCGGTCAGATCAATTCAAGTTTCAAGTCAACATCAAGCAGAAGCCTCTCACCAGGAGAGGAATCCTGTCAACAATGAGCTCAGTCTACGATCCGCTGAGAATGTTGTCGCCAGTCATACTACCTGCAAGAAACATCCTGCAAGAATTGTGTAGACAAAGAACAGGCTGGGATGACACCGTGCCAGAACACCTCGCACAACAATGGACCAAGTGGACTGAAGAACTCAAACAGCTCACTGACTTTGGAGTAATTCGATGCTTCAAGCCACCTGAATTCGGCAAAGCTGTGCAGGCTCAATTGCATCACTTTTGTGACGCATGTGAAACTGGCTATGGTACTGTCACATATTTAGTCCAGAAGAATAGCAGTAACCAAGTACACTGTTCATTTGTCTTGGGGAAGGCGAGGGTCGCCCCTCTGAAACCAA
The DNA here is from genome assembly GCF_011125445.2 of Fundulus heteroclitus. Lineage (NCBI taxonomy): Eukaryota > Metazoa > Chordata > Actinopteri > Cyprinodontiformes > Fundulidae > Fundulus > Fundulus heteroclitus. Next base: position 33,851,556 of record NC_046373.1, read on the forward strand.
CTACCATCCCGCGGTTGGAGCTAACGGCGGCTGCCTTAGCTGTGAAAGTAGACGTTATGCTGAAGAAGGAGCTTCAGTAGTCACTGACAGAATCCAAGTTTTGGACGGACAGTACTGCCGTACTCAAGTACTTAGCCAATGAGAACATCAGGTTTAAGACTTTTGTTGCAAACAGGATCTCCATAATCCTGCAAGCATCAAACGTGCATCAATGGAGCTATGTCAACACTCAGTTGAATCCTGCTGATTGCGCTTCAAGGGGTCAAAGTGTGAGCGCCTTCATGAAGAACGACGTCTAAATTGCTGGTCCTGGCTTCCTATGTAAACCAGAAGGGGAGTGGCCAGTCAACCCCGAACACCAAGAAGAGCTCATGGCTGAAGATCCTGAGGTGAAGAAAAGTATACTGGTTGATGCTACCACAGTAGAAAGCACTGATACCATGCAGCAATTAATTCACTACTTCTCTTCATGGATACGGCTCAAGAAGGCTGTAGCGTGGTTCACACGACTCAAGCACACCCTGTTGAATCTGTCTAGGAAGAGAAGGGAGTTGAAAGGATTGTGCAGTGATGAACAACAGTTGAACAAGGAGATGCTAAGCTACAAAAGGAGTCTCAAGCATACTTACCTTACTGTGGATGACTTAAAAAAAGCGGAGATCGACATCATTGGTCACTGCCAAAACAATAGCTTCAAAAAGGAGATATCTGTACTCCAAAGGAAGGACTCCGTCAGGAAGAGTAGTCGAATCTTCAAACTCAATCCACAGTTTGAGGAGGGAATCCTTCGCATTGGAGGGAGGCTCAGCCGAGTATCCATGCCAGCCGAAGCCAAGCATCCAATGATCATCCCCAAGAACCATCACGTGGCACACTTGATTCTCCAGGATGCACACGAGTGCCTAGGGCACAGTGGACGTAATCATGTCCTGTCTCACGTACGCCAAAGGTACTGGATCATCGATGCTCCCTCGGCAATCCGAAGAATACTGTCTCGGTGTGCTACCTGTCGAAGACAACATGGTGCATCAGGTACACGAATGATGGCAGACTTACCAAGAAACCGAGTTCTACCTAATGAACCACCCTTCACCAGGACTGGTGTGGATCAGTTCGGGCCATTCATCGTCAAGCGGGGAAGAGTGCCTGTCAAAAGATACGGGGTGATATTCACCTGCCTTGCATGTCGTGCAGTCCACATCGAAATGGCAACATCATTGGAGACCGACTCCTTTATTCAAGCTTTACGTCGCTTCATCGCAAGAAGGGGTCAGGTGAAGGAAATGAGATCCGATAACGGGACCAACTTTGTTGGAGCTGACCATGAGCTGAAGAAGGCAATAAAGGAGTGGAATGCTGCACAGATAGAGAACAGCCTGCTTCAATGTGGCATCAAGTGGTTGTTAAATCCACCATCCGGATCCCACCACGGAGGAGTGTGGGAAAGGATGATTCGTTCAATCAGGAAGATCATGAATGCTACCTTGAGAGAACAAAGCTTGGACGAGGAAGGTCTTCAAACATTCTTCTGCGAATGTGAAGCCATTTTGAATAGCAGGCCTATCACTATGCCATCCAATGACATTCATGATCTAGAAGCTCTTACCCCACAACACTTACTCTTGCTCAAGACTAACCCCAACCTACCACCGGGAGTCTTCGACGAGGATGATGCTTATGCACGCAAGAGATGGAGTCAAGTCCAGTACATGAGCGATCTGTTCTGGAAACGCTGGACCAGAGAATACCTGCCTCAACTCCAGAAAAGACAGAAATGGAACCATCCAACGCGTAACTTCAGCCAAGGAGATGTAGTCTTGATCGTCGACGAATCAGCCCCCCGAGGATCATGGCTGATGGGCAGAATTGTGAAGATCGTGGTGGATGACCAGGGAATTGTCCGCAAGGTCCGAGTCAAGACGAAGACGAACGAACTTGAGCGGCCGATCACCAAACTCTGCCTGCTTCAAGAAGCAGAATGAAAAGGACTTTAAGTATTACTTCTTTTTGTTTGTAATTGTTTCTAGGATAGAAAGCAATTAGGGGCCGGGTATGTAGCGGCCAAAGTGGACTTTTAGTTTAAATAAATAGAAATCGCTTAAAAATGCTTAAAAAGATAGATAATTTAATTTGAATTTCTAATTTCAAGGATAGATATATTTCATGATTAAAATGATAAATATTACATCTACAAAGTTAAAAGAATAAGAATTCATGTTTGTAAGGTTACTTGGATTTTGGATTAAAAATGTGTACTGTCGCTTTAAGACTGACGAGTAGGCTTTCAAAGCTCTCGCGCTTTTATTGGCAGATCACAAGGAACCGTGGAAGTGAACAGTCTTCTGACCTGTTGCTCTTTAACTTTACGACAGACTTTAAACCCTTTTTATTTTGATTATAGGATATTTTTATTAGTTCATGTACGTTTTGTAAGCTTAAAGAAGAAAACACTAAACTTCAGGTTTCATTTCAAGACGTTGTGGAGTGAATTTATTTCAATTACATGAACACTGACAGTGGAAACAGTAACCTTGGTTCGGAGAATATCATCGTAAGAAATAGCACTTTCCTCGTGGTCTCACCAAGATCAAACCTCTATACACCTCATTTAATAACTACCGGCCTGTTGCACTGACCTCCATCATGATGAAGTGCTTTGAAAGGCTGGTAAAAGAACACATCGTCTCCAGACTCCCCCCAACTTTCGACCTGTTCCAGTTTTCCTACCGGCGGAACCACTCCACTGAGCATCTGGTAGGAAAACTGGAGCATCGGGCCTCATCGGAGACAACAACGACCGGGACTACAGAGAGGAGGTGGAGCAGCTGATGGGCTGGTGCAGAGACAACAGCCTGATCCTGAACATGGAGAAGACGAAGCTCAGCTCAGCTGTGGAGGTGGTCAGCATCACCAAATTCCTGGGGGTGCACATCACAGACAATCTTACCTGGTCTGTGAACACCATGTCACTGGACAAGAGGGCACAGAAGCGCTTGTACTTCTTGCGGAGAGCCCACCTGCCCCCGCCCACCTGCCCCTGCCCATCTTCAAGACCTTCTACAGAAGCACCATAGAGAGCATTCTGATCAGCACTTTTGTTTGCACTACAAAATGACAATAAAGCTAGTCTAAATATAAGTCTAGGTCTAAGATAGTATTTTTAGAGTGATTTTCCTAACCCCAACCCTAACCCATTTGCTGTTTCAATGGAGGGGGCTATCTTTTTTGTCTTCAAATAATTTATTGAAAATATAAGAAATACAGTCTGTGCAAGAGTATTCAGGAACAACGCACAATCACAATTCAAACTGCCAGGGGGGATACCTAATTCAGTATTTATAGGGGCTTTGAAAGTAAATAACGAAAGAGGGAGTATTTGTCCTTCAATGTGTCAAAACTTTGTTTCATCCTCTCGACATTCCCAGTCTCTGAATGTGTTTGATCCAGTTACTTTAGAGGTTACTCAGTTTTGATAAACTGAAAATTTCTACTTGCCAAAATGACATCCTCCCTGCAATATTCTTTAAAAAAGTTTTCCCTGTTATTGACCCTTGTGTTGTAGAGATTTACAATACCTCACTTTCAACAGGTGTGGTTCCAAGTTCTTTCAAGCATGCTATTGTTGAGCCGTTACTGAAAAAGTGCAACTTGAATCCTTCCCAGCTTTAATATTTCCGGCCTATCTCCAAGATTCCTTTTATGTCCAAGGTTCTTGAAAAAGTAGTGTGTTGTGCAATTATACACTGTTTAAAGTTATTTAATGTTTATTAAATAACCCTCTGTCTGTTAAGTATTGTCTGGTGATGATCATCTCTTAAGCTGATATCAAGACAATGGTTGAAAGGGATGTATTCGAGCACTAGCAATATTTTAACAGCAAACCCTGCACACACATAGAATAAAGGAGTGATAACTTCTTTTCCTACGATTTACCGGTCGATCTGCGTTCCTTCCCCTTATATATAGTCACAAGCTTTGGGTCGTGACCGAAAGAATGAGATCCCAGATACAAGCAGCTAAAATGAGTTTTCTATGTAGTGTGGCTGGGCTCTCCCTTAGAGATAGGGTGAGGAGCTCAGTCATCCGGGGAGGACTCAGAGTAGAGCTGCTGCTCCTCCACATTGAGAGGAGCCAGTGGAGGTGGCTCGGGCATCTGGTTAGGATGCCTCCTGGACGCCTCCCTGGTGAGGTGTTCCGGGCATGTCCCGCCGGGAGGAGGCCCAGGGGAAGACTCAGGACAAGCTGGAGGGACTATGTCTCTCTGCTGGCCTGGGAACGCCTTGGGATTCCCCCGGAGGAGCTGGCCCAAGTGGCTGGGGAGAGGGACATCTGGGCCTCCCTACTGAAGCTGCTACCCTCGCGACCCGACCCCGGATAAGCGGAAGAAAACGGACGGACGGACGGAACTTCTTTTCACGTTCAAGAATTTTATACCAGAAATAAAATGAACATCCAGAGAACATCACTACGTAATGCTGTTTATCTGAATTAACACAATATTTAAATCAGTAAATCCTCTCTACTAGGCTAGTGAAACTTAACTAAACTACTAAGCAAAATGAAGATAAAGAAGCTAGGCTAAGGAACTATTTACATGCAGAAACAAACAGACAAAAACAAGGTGGTTGATCATAATCAGAATAATTCAGTGAATCATTGTTCACTACAGATCTGATTCCAAAAAGCATGGACTGGAGTTAAAAACATTTGGCATGTGTTTCAATCCATTCACAATGCAAAGCCTGAGTTGAACAAAACATTATTTGATGAAATAATATTTTGGGTAAGTTAAAGAACCAAAGTTCACCGTAAAGAATGTGAATTGTGGTTAAATTAGCTTAACTAATTCAGAAGAACATTTGACATTTGTTTCAACCCATTCACAATGCAAATCCTTGGTTAATCCTTAGACAGTAGACTTAACTCTGATTTGCCCAGACATGTTCTCCGGGCGACGAGAAGTTCCTCCCAGGTGTTAGACGTGCGTCGGTCAGGCCCTGCCAGGGCCTCATTTTTCAGGCCTTCTCCTTTTTCTCGGCAGTAAGGAAAGTTCAGGGAGGTGAGTTCCACAGAACGGCTGTTCTGAGGAGCATGTGGCTTTTGGGTCTTCAGTCACATGGCTGCTGAGGAAGGAGACCCCCCTCTCCTTGGAAGCCCCAGAGGAGTGCTGGTCGTCTTAGGGTTTGGAGGAGTGTGAGGAGAAGAGACTTTTTGTCTGTTGGGGGAAAACTTTTATAGCAAAAAGGAACCCCTGCTGAGAGAGGGGCCGTCCCCGCTGGCTCTCTCTCCTCTGTGGCTGTGTCATCAGAATTCAATCTGACCTCAAACATTTTGATGATCATGGAGGTAATATCACAATAAGTGGCAGAACAGCTCATTTCTTTTATGGAAAAACATGAACTATTGGATTTTGTAAGCTCCATTCAACAGAAACTGCCTTAAAGTTTGTAGTGACATGTCAATGTCTGCAGACTCTGGAGCATCAACAGCAATGGTTCTCCTGGATCTTACATCCACCTTCAATACTGTTGATCATAGTATTTTGATTAATAGGCTTCACGATGTAGTCGGTCTATCAGGTAAGGCTGTTGAGTGGTTTAAATCCTATCTTTCTGGAAGATCTTTTAGTGTTTTTGGAAACCAGTTCACGTCCGACTCAAAATACCTGCTATGTGGGGTACCACAGGGCCCTGTTCTGGGACCTATTCTTTTTCTTTCATATATTTTCCCTATTGGCCAGACAATCAGGCAGTTCCCTAATGTATCTTATAATTTCTATATGATGACATTCAGATCTATTGTTCTTTTAAGCCTACTGAATATTTTAAGTTTTCCTTGATAAACTGTGTTAATGACATTAAACAGTGGCTCTGTGACAACTACTTGCAGGTAAATGCTGAATACACATTGCCCCTGAAAACCAAATAACTGAAATTAAGGGTAAGAGGTGTATTGGCCTCCTCTGTCAAACCAAGCCTTAGGAACCTTGACATAATTTTTGATCCTGCCATGTTACTAGTGTCATTCTCGCAGATTAATCAAAATCTGCTTCTTTCAGCTAAGAAATATTTCTAAACTTCAAACTTTTGGTGTCAAAGGCTAATTTAGAGATGATTATTCATGTTTTTATTTCATCTCGTCTTGACTATTGTAACAGCCTCTTTATGTTTGAATAAGAAAGATCCAGGCCGTCTGCATGTAGTGCAGAATGCTGCTGCAAGACTTTTAACCAACACAAGAAGAAGACAGCACATTACCCCAGTTTTAATCTCTTTACTGTCATGGTTTTCAGGTGACGAGCCCACATGCAGATACGATCGGGAAGCAAAGCACAGTTTTAAAAGATGTTTATTAGGAAAAAGGCAGATATCAAGGACAAGACTACAGGCAACTCGGCAGGGTCAGAACGTCACGGCTGGAGAGACTGCAAGGAGAAGAAGAGTAAATGACTTTGGAAGTTGAACCAGGAGAACTACTAGAAACTGCGCTGCTTACCATAAAGCGGGTTGACCTAACCGGGGAGAAGTAGCGCCGAGGGAACTCTGTGATCCTACCCTGTTGGTGTTAGGCGGCTAGTGGCTGAGGGCGGCAGATGTTTCTGTTGAGGGATCCAGAGCGAGCCTCCTCGGAAGTGGGTGACAGATGGATTGACCAGAGTGTGGGGAGAACCAGCAGAATCCGGGAAATGGAATCTCAGGCCTCGCTGGGTAACATCCAGGGAGTATGAGGGGTGAGCCAGAGCAAAATCTGAGCGAGAGGATTCTGATGGCCTGGTTCTTCGGACAAGACGTCAAAACAGGTGAGTGCATCCAAGCACCAAAAACTGTGACGAAAACAGGGAGATCCAAAATTAGTTCAAAGACGAAAAAACTCGCAAGCTGGTTTCCAAGAGTTGGGTCAGCGACCACGTCGTACTACGACAGGTTAAGGCTCTGGCGTCTTCCATCTGTCAGCGCTCTGCTTAAGAAGCCAGAGGAAGCCGCCTGCAACGAGCTGCAGGTGTGGGCCACGCCCCCTCAGCCAACTAGGCACACCTGAGGAGTAGAGTTAGAGCAGGACAACACAGAGAACCCTGACATTTACATTGGCTACAAGTACATTTTAGAGTTCATTTTAAAATTCTAGTAGTTACTTTTAGAGCCCCGAGTGGTCAAGCTCCAGCTTATATTACCAACCTTTTACAACCATATACCCCTTCTTGTAGTTTGAAATCCTCCAGCCAAAGGCTGTTAATAGTTCCACATACTAATTTCAGGATCAGAGGGGATCGGTCTTTTAAAGCTGTGAGAGACTTAAGTATATACCCTTCTGCCACTTTTTAATTGACGGGTGATTAATGACCCTAATCATTTCCGGTCTCCTTTGATTTCCGGTCTCCCCTTTGATTTCCGGTCCCCCCTCCCCATTTCCGGCCTCCCTTGATTTCCGGCCTCCCCTTTGATTTCCGGTCCCCCCATCTCATTTCCGGCCTCCCTTGATTTCCGGCCTCCCTTGATTTCTGGCCCCTCTTGATTTCCGGCCTCCGTTTGATTTCCTGCCTTACCCATATTATATTATTGTCATTAATACGATATTATTATTATTAATATAGTTATTAACTTTATTATCGTGATTATTTAAGTATGTCTAATGATTCCTTTAATACACATCCAGCTACTTAATTCAGTTTATCCACATCCAGTTATTTAATTTATCTTATACACATCCAATGATTTAATTTTTATCCACATTCAGTTATTTAATTTTTATACACGCTCAATCTGATGCTTAGCAGCAGCATACCACCCATATTAAATGATGATATTAATTATAATACAATTCACTTTATAATTATATCTATTTATTTCGGTTGCACACATGCAATTAATGTATCTTATACGCACTCAATCTAACGCTCAGCAGCAGACCAGCCACACTCTACGTGAAAAAAACCTCCGTCCCGCACCGTTGTGATTGCGCTGAAATAGAGAATCCTTAATCTTTAATCCTGATATAAAGATTAATTCAGTTTGGAAGCACGACAAAAAGCGTCTTAACAGTGCAGCAGCTCACTCTCTTACTGATCACGACCCCGAGTTTCACGAGATCTGTAGAGGAGAGGAGGAGCTGTCTCAAACACATGTGCTGCAGGAAGGGGAGACAATATCGATCCGGCATTTGCAGTCAGCAAATTTGTGCAGAGCATTATCTTATCATTTTCACACAACAGCAAAACCTTCCTTTCAACGAGCATGACATCCTTTCATTGTTAGTTAATAAACAAAAACACCGAGCCTCTCTGTTATCTTCATCAACACAGTGTCTGGTCAGCGCAGATCAGTGGATGGACACTACACTTCCTGGTCAGCTAGGGAGCCGAACAGGAAACCTCCCTCTTATCTCAATAAACCAGTAGTAATGTCACTTGGGGAATCCCCCCTTACGCTTTTCGGCTGTGTAACAATATATGTTTAATTATTTTTCAGACCTCACAGGTGTGGAGCAAGAAAATATACTTTTAACACCGTTGAACTACGGTAGGATTTACTTTCATAAAGATAAAGTATCTAAAGTATTTAAAGATACTAATACGTTGTTTTAACCATTTTATTTTTATTGTTTTAGGTTTTTTTGATGAGACGAGCGGTAATCCTTACCTACAGCACGGTGTTCACCAGGCTCAGCCGCAAAGAACTCGGCCAGAGAGCAAACTTACACTGAAAAACCGCCCGTCCCGAAGCAAAACCCGCCAGGACTTTGCCTCGCAAAATACGTCTACCCCTAAACAAGAAACAGATAAAGTCATTAATCTGTGTACACCTCCGCCGGTTCGCCAACCTCTCTTCCTCCACTCAGCGGTAGCGGGCATTCAACCTCACCAGCTGTTTGTAGCACAAACACCCACCTTGCAAAACAACCAAGTCCAAATGGATGTACCACAAGCAACGATTCCAAAAGCAAACCATACGCATCGTAAGTTTCTTTATAACTCTGAAACTATCGATTTTATGTTTCTCAACTAGCCCCGTTTCATGTTCTCATTGTATGCCATTGACAGTCACACTGAGCGTTGAAACTTCAGTTCAGACGGTTCAAGACCAGCGGGACACTAGATCATACGGTAGGTAATTTGTGGGACATTCATGTGGCGTGCTACGTTAACACGCAGTTTCTGCTCTAGTTTTACGTGGGTTCGATTCCCCGGTGTGATGCATTTTTTTATCTTTTTTTTTATGTATTTATTTCTGCTGCAATCATTGTATGCGTGTAATTCGCTCCATTAAAAAGCTCCGTCTTTCTTTCTTAACAGAAGCAGCCCTCCTGAGGGAAAACGGTGCTGAAGGTGCAGAGATACAACCCCCTAACGCACCTCAAACTGATCTGCCAGCAACCTCTTCAGACGGTGAGTAATACAGTTTTTTTCATTAATTAACTTAATAGTTAATTTATTATTTCTTTATTTACACTCTTAAAGTTTAAACTACTGTTCTGCACGGTTCGAAAATATCTAAGGCCTCCTTCCCTCTGTGTATGTGTGTGTGTGTGTGTGTGTGTGTGTGTGTTCTACCGTCTTAGTGGGGACATCACAGGTTTTTAACCTCTGTGTGTGTGTGTGTGTGCGTGTTCTACCGTCTTAATGGGGACCATCACAGATTTTTAACCTTTGAAGTCAGGACATTTTACAAAGTATGGCAGTGTTAACCTCTGTGTGTGTGTGTGTGTGTGTGTGTGTGTGTGTGTGTGTGTGTGTGTGTGTGTGTGTGTGTGTGTGTGTGTGTGTGTGTGTGTGTGTTCGAATCAGGCCTCTCCTCACTTTTCACCCATATGCTGTTTTTACTAATTTATTTAATTGTATTTACTTATTTATATCTATATACATATATTTTTTTTTATTTTTGCAGCCCCTGATACGATCCGGAGAAGACGATCCTTAAGAAAGAGGAAAAGACCCAGTCTCATTACACTAAGTTCTACCCTCGAGATAGTCCAGAGAGTAATTCCGAAGCTCGAGACAAAAGTGATTACGATTCGAAGGCTTGCAACGGGTAAATAATTTCTTTCGCCTACAATAAATAATGAAATCAATAAATCCCTATGTCCTTCTTTGTTAAATCTCTGTATTTACAATTAGTTTATTATATCATAACGAATCATTGTTCTTCCACCTCTTCACACACATGAAATCACCTTTTTCTACAATTAGGCCGCCGTATAATAAAATGAATAAATCCCCTGCATCCTTCTTTTCTTTATTATATAATAATGAATCAATGCATTTCACCTATTTCTAAATATGAAAGCATCCTTTTCTACAATTGGGCAGTCGTATAATAACTTCCCATTCATACTATATTAAATATCTGTATTTACAATTAGTTCATGGCATATTAAAACATTATATTTTAATCTCTTTCCACATATGAAACTACCTTTTTCTACAAATAGCTTGTAATATAATAAATGAATGTTTTATTCTTTCCCGATTATAGTTGTTCTGTTCTATTACAGAATCTGCATCGATTATTCAACAAATTCCATACTGCGGCCGCAGAGGAACCTACTACAGTCGGAGAGCTGAGGAGCTTCTGAGAAACTGCATCTTTCTCCTGAAAGAAAACGCCAAGATCTCATTGCTACAGTAGAGTTAACCTTTTAAATTGTGACCTCTGTTAAAATGGGTAGCCAGCAACTGAGAAATGCATTGAATGAAATTGTTGAAGCTGTGAATGAACTCCATAATCTCCCTGTACACCCTGCAACCGAATTTCTCAATCTAACCCCAAATTCCCCAGTCAGAACTCAGGGTCCAGATTTGGACCTTGAATGTTTACTATCTGTAGAACGAGCCATCGAACGATTAAACGATTCTTTCTCTCAACCATACTCGCCTGAAAATAATTCCTTAGAGTTTCAACAGCAAGTTACAAACGCTTTACACAAAATCACACAAATGGTTAATGACCTTCAAAATCTTCCTGTCCGGCATATGCCTGGTTCTTTCAATGTAGCTCCACATTCACCGTCCGGGTTAGAACAAGCGGTCCATCAATTAAACGTTTCTCTCTCTCAAACATTTAGCCCTAATCCTACAAACGCTCAGTATGTGCAACACGGTGGGGGTCTTGTAGAAAACGGTGAACAAAATCCCACTGGTTCTTCCAATACTGCTTTGCCAAATCCCACATCCAACCAGCCTCAACAGCCATCTCTCATTGCACCCGACCGAGCGGATCAACCCTGCACCAGTCATTGACTCTCACTTGGTTCTGAGTGTGATGGTTGAATTGGGCATTAAACCGTACCTCATCACACAGGGAAGTAAAGTTCTCTGTTTTACCGAGCCTGATTACACTCTGAAATTCATCGACAGTCTTTCAATCCTTACTATGAAACTCAGCCAAATGCCAAAAGCATTAGGATTCACCGATCAGTGTAAAGGGTTTTTCCCTCACTTGTTCTCCTCTGAGAAGACTTTAAGCTACGTGGGCCCGCTTCCTCCCCCCTGCTTCTACGCGGTAGACCGCATGAACCCTGCCGAACAGGATCGGTTTTACATTTGGTACAACGAGGCTTGTAAACACCCCTTTGACTTTCAGAAAGAAGCTCTTTATTATTGTCAAAATGATGTGGAGATTCTTTTCAAGGCTTGTGTGAAATTCAGAGAAGAGTTCTTTAAAGAGACAACCGTGGATCCTTTAAAGTCAATCACCATTGCATCAGCTTGTATGAATGTCTTTACATCCAATTTCCTCCCTCCGTGTTAGGAGAGTGTTATCTCGCGATCCCCTCTCCGGTGGATTACCGACGTCAATGTAAAACATTTTCGAACGCGTCTATTCAGTGGTTAGAATGGGTAGCTCAGGAACGTGTCATTTTCATTCAGCATGCACTCAATAAAGGTGAAAAGAAAATCGGCCCTTATCAGGTCGATGGATACGCGGAGGTTGAACGGGTGAAAATCGCGTTTGAGTTCAACGGGTGTTTTTTTCATGGGTGTCCCACTTGCTTTCCACCCGACCAGACCTCTCCTCTCAGGGGGGTTTGCTTTGAAACATTTCACTCTGCTACCATGGAGAGAGCGAGGTTATTGCAATCGGTTTACGGCGTGCAATTAGAAGTTATATGGGAACACGACTGGATCCTAATGAAGGACTCGCACCCGGGTCTCAAAAGGTTTCTACAGTCTTTCAACGCACCGGAGCCTTTTTCCCCGCGTGATGCCTTATACGGCGGCCGTACTTGTGCTCTCAGACTCCGGTACACGGCGGAGAAGGAGGAATCGGTGAATTATGTAGATTTCACCTCATTGTACCCGTACGTGAACGCAAACTGTCCCTATCCTCTCGGCCACCCCAAAATCATCTGCAAAGATTTTGACGATCCGCGTAACTATTTCGGGTTCATCAGGGCGACCGTGTTTCCACCCCGCGGTCTGTTTTTTCCTGTTTTGCCGTACAAGACATCTACCGGTAAACTCGTGTTTACTCTCTGCCGTGCTTGCGCCGAAATGAACTACCAGGCAGGCCCATGCAGCCACACTGACCGAGAGAGAGCGTTGACGGGGGTCTGGGTAACCCTCGAATTTAACAAAGCTCTGGAACTCGGTTACACCGTTGCTGAAATCACTGAGGTTTGGCATTTTGAAAAACAGAGCAGTTCAATCTTTAAACCGTATATACACACATTTCTGAAGGGTAAGCAGGAAGCTTCAGGTTTCCCCGCTGAAGCAACGGATGAGGAGAGCAGGTTAAAGTATGTGGCAGACTACAAACGTGAGCAAGGCATCCAGCTAGATGTCGATGATCGAGGTCAATCCTGCTAAAAGGCAAGTGGCTAAACTGTCTTTGAACAGTTTTTGGGGAAAATTTGCGCAGAGAAATGATTTGGCTCACACTACCATTGTGACAGACTCAGCAGAGTTTTTTAACTTCCTGTTTTCAGGTAAATACGTTGTGTGCTACTTTCACTTCCTGAACGATGACATGTGTATGATTCAGTGGAAATACAACAAGCGATGCATCTCTCTGCCTAACAAGGTGAATAATGTATTTATCGCGGCGTTTACCACAGCACACGCGCGGTTGAAACTATTCACCTGTCTCGAACCACTTCAGGAGCGCGTTTTGTACATTGACACAGACAGCCTGATCTACGTGGTTAAACCGGGTCAGACCTCCCTCGAGCTGGGAAATTATTTGGGGGATTTAACGGATGAGCTGGGAGGTGATACCATACAGCAATTTGTTTCAACAGGCCCCAAAAGCTACGCTTACCAGACAAGAAACCAGAAAAAAGTTGTGATGCGTTGTAAAGGCATCACTCAAACTCAGGAATGCAGTGAGAGGGTGAATTTTGACAGTGTGAAAGAGTTGGTAGAAGGTTATCTGCAGGGGTCTACAGGGGAGGTTTTAGAAGCTCCGCAGCATACCATCAGAAGGGATAAAATAAACTTCCAACTTAAAAATGCCACATTTCAGAAAAAGTTCCGCTTGGTGTATGACAAAAGAAGGCATTTTCCTGACGGAACAACTCTCCCTTTTGGTTACTAAAAAGGTTAACCGAGAACAATGTCGCTCTCCGGTGAAACACAGGAGATTGAATTTGACCCTAGATTCAAAACCCCTTTTTCATGTCTGATAGTGGGTCCGAGCGGGTGTGGAAAATCTTTTTTTGTTAAACGTGTTTTGCAGAATTGTAACCATGTTATGGATGTTGTACCTGTAAATATTGTATGGATTTATACATCTCTTCAACCCATGTACGCTGAATTGCAGAGAATGAATAAAAAGATTAAATTCATCGAAGGACTACCTGATTCTTTTGATGATGAAAATCTGTTTCCTCCTGATCAGAATCATCTGGTATATTGGACGATGTAATTTTCCAGGCTTCGGAGCATCCAGAAGTGGTCAAGATTTTTACGCAATACAGACATCACAGAAATATGAGCGTGATGATGCTGACTCAGAATGTGTTTCATCAAGGCAAGTACAGCCGCACCATCAGTTTAAATACTAATTATATGGTGTTGTTTAAGAACCCCAGAGATAAACTGCAGCTGAATGTATTAGCCCGTCAGATGTTCCCGTCAGAGAAAACGTTCTTTATGGAGAGTTTTCAAGATGCCACCAGAGAACCTCACGGGTATTTAATTGTCGATCTGACTCCCACTTGCCCAGATCGTTTCAGACTGAGAACGGGGATGCTCCCTGGTCAGTGGCCGGCTGTGTATGTACCCAAGTAAATTAATTTACCATGTCAGCTCGCATAAAAAGGAACATACCTCTTTTTAGGGCTCTGTATCATGCCACCCCGCAGAAACGGAAAGACATTCTCGCTCACTGCTCGCCGGATTTTCTCAAAGCCTTGTGTGAAATAGCTCTGAACATCTTAAAAGGTAACGTTAAAGTATCTCCCGCTCAACATAAAAAACTGCAAAAGCAGAAAAAAATCATCAGATTGCTGGCTGATAAAACAACGGGTTTAAAACGCAAGCAGCTGGCTCTGAAAAATCAAACAGGTGGATTCATTCTGCCCTTGTTAAGTGTTGTGGCTCCTTTAATCGGAGAGCTGGTGGGAGGTCTCATCAGGAGATGAGAAAAAATGTCTCTTAGGACTGCGCAAAAGATGTATCTGGTTTCACCGCATCAGTTAAAACGTTTAACCCCGTCGGACCCATCCATCAGACAGACCGCTGAAGAGGATTTGGATTCTAAAATGAGAGAGATACTGAATGAGTTCTTATGAAAAAATTAAAAGGTACAACGCTCTGCTACAGAGATATCTGACTCTAATCAAACAAGATCAGCTTGAGGAACCCCGAGTGACTTTAACTATGCAGCGTAATCCTACCCCGGACAATAATGACGGTGAGGCGGACTCTGGCTCTGATTCTACTGCTTCTACACCCTCTCCTATGGAATTGGACGAAACCGCCAGCGAAGTTCTAAAAGCTCTACCAAACAGAGATCGTAAAAATGCTGAATACATATTGAAAAAGTTGTCCCTACATGGTACTGGTTGGACTTCGAAAGGGGAATTTGTTTATCGGGATCGTGTGATGGGAGGCTCACATCTGGTCGATTTGCTGAAAAACCTTCTGCTCCCATTTAAGCGGAAAACACAGACCCAGGAACCTGTAGGCTGGAACCATTTCATGACCGCCCTGAAGGAGCTAAACATCCCTGTGTCCTCAGTCAGTAATCCGCAAGCTCGTGACCAATACAGAGGCATGGCAGAAACGGGTGTATCGGAGAAGAACAAAGATAAGCCCGTCATGAAATGTAAAGGAAAAATTGTGTTGTCCCCTAAATTCTCCGGAATAGACTTTGAGCATCCAACCCCCTACAACAAACGAGTCAAGAGCAAAAGAGTCAAGAACCCTGCATGGTTGAAATTTTCTCCTTAAAACTCTGTATGAAAAAAAAAACTGGAGAAATGAATTTGTAATAAAGATACTTTTATTGTTTCAAATTATTCGTGTATACAGTGTTTTTCTTCTAGACCGGTTACAGTTTGTAACAATCTTTAAACATTTGTAAAGAACACGTTCCGTGATTAAACGAGCATGAGGCCCTATTTTTTACACAACGCTGATATTTTTTCACAAAATCAAATACCATGACATCATTTTTATAAACACTGTCATCATAGGTAGCCAATATTTCATGCATCGATAGCCCGCAGGCTTTATGACAAAGATAATAAACACAATGATGACCGCACACGACTGATAGAGTGTCTTGAAGTTGACGATTATGATACAATATTTTCGAGGATCTCTCTTTCAAAAATGTCACTATGCTCGAGGGATAAAATTCGAAATCCGGAGGAAATCCGTAAGAGTCGAAAAAGGTGGCTCTATCATTCTCTTCCAAAGTCAGAGCTAGCCAGTGTTCACCAGGCATGTGTGAAGGATGAGTGTTGACGATAAAATAGGCCGGGCCACTGTACGTGCGTTTGAGTAATGGAAGCTGATCACAAGCCCAAACACCGCAAAATAGGTCCCCCAACAGGTGATGCATAAGACTCTCGATCTCGTGGTTATTCATGTTTTAATAATAATCCACCAGGACCTGCCTTTTTGAATCGATTTCCAAAATTGAGTCGTAACACGCGTACACAATCAGGGTGGTCGTGTGAGGCAGCGGAACTCTGAATCTCATTTCCAGTCTCAAATTGCCGTTGCACACCGGTGACAGAGCGTCTGCGTCCTCGCTCGGATTGAGATTAAAGACAAACAGGGAATAACCCTCGTTAAATTCCTCACGAGCGATGCTTAAAGGAAGGTCTTTTAAATGACGACCTGTAGAGGTGAACATGTTGTAATATTCCCTGACTGAAATACCGTTGTTGAATTGGGGTTGAAACGCTTTGGCGGGGACCTGTCTGCCGTCTTTGCAGAGCGCTAAATATTCCACATCCATATGCTTAAAGTTGAAAGGCGACATGCTTCTCCTTCCAGTGAATGCCTCGTGGTTGACCATACCTAAAACGACATATTTCGGCATCGTTCCCAAAAAGAGATTCTCCTGAGTACATATCCTGGAATTTTCAGGGACAGAGTATGTTTTCACATTCACGCGCGAAAGAGGATAGAGGGCGTTTCCTCTCATTAATGCTGAGGTATGCCCTAGTCGGATAGCCGGGGAGACTGAAACTTTTTTCATAAATAGCGAAGCCCCCAGAATTTTCAGTCGGAAGGTTGAATCACGCAGTCCCATGAGAGAGAAGGCGTCGCTGGCTCTGGTTAGTTTAACCCTCATATCGACAGAATTCAAGAGGAGTCTTTCGCAGAAGAAAATATCTGCGTGAAGAGGCCCCATCAGGTGTAACTCTCTGAAATTAGCGGTGAAAGCGGTTCTCTTGTTCATCCCCGAATTTGGACCGTCGGTGGTAACAATAGAGTCAATAGCTCCCGCTGTGTCTTTGTAAAAGAGGCCCGCGCTAAATTGGCTCTTTAACGTGTCTTCTGAATAGTTGAGCAGAGTTTCAATCATTGCTCTGTACGGGTGAGTTGCGCTACTCTGTGAAATTAACCTGTCCCCCAGAATAACGTTGCATTGACTAAACATTGTATTCAACAGGTAATTTATCAACCCGACAGCGGCGTCGTTAGCCAGGTTGCTTCCATCTGCGTTGGTGATCTTTAGACGGACATGCAGCAAAGTATCATTCAAATCCAAGTATTTCTCTCCATCTCCGGGGATAAAGAACTCGATAGGCCCGGTGTCTGTAATCGCTGACACGGGTAATATTTCTGTGTAGAGCTTATCTTCGATAGAAAGTTGTGTCATGGGGGCGGAAAACAAGTCCAGTTCCGCCAGCGTACATTCTGATGATTTCCGGTGTAAAAGAGCCATGTTTTATTGTTATTGAAAAATAATAATTCAGCTAAATATATCCTTGCTCACAACGGACCTCCTCCCTCTTGCTTTGCTCCTGCTGACTGATTTCTTCTTTTTGCGCTGCAGAACTATTTGTGAACGGCCAACACGTTGCCCCGGAGGTCTCTTTTTAGCTCTTCTTGACAAAACCATAACACCTGACCCCTCTTGGTTATTCATACCCTCGTGCGAGCCGCTTATTTTCGTCATAGCTTTACCTATGACGTCCGAGGCGATGTTTGTGGCAGCCTTTTTCAGATGCGGTTTAGCAATAGCGAAGCCGGATTTAAATAAGGGTGATACGAAACGAAATAACTTTGAAAATATGGATCCTATCCCCCGGCCGTACATAACAGGGGCGTCATAGAAGCCGGGTAATTCTCCCCCTACCTGGTTCTGGTAGTAAGGGATAAAACGGTGCGGATCCTCTCTCAAGAAAACCATGTTTTCACGATTGTCGTCGCTTCTTCCTCACGTTTTTAGAACGCTGCAACGTTGTCGTTGTGACTGGTTGCACAGCTATGAATGATTCTGGCCACAATCGTGTGTTTTTATAAGCATGAGCCGTTTCACCTGAACGCTCTGCGTGAACCAACGGGTCTGAAATGTAGTTTCATGATGCACTTTCCGTATGTAAATTTCACCGGGGTGTTTTGATCCGTTTTAATTTCAACTTGTATATTTTCAATATGTTTCTTGGCAACGGGGAGATAGTAGGGGTTATGAAAGGTCTGCGTGATAATATCTCCAAAAACGCCCTGGACCTGAACTGTTCGCAAGAGGGGCGCGTATGCATCCCCCACTATCTGCGGCGCAACAACGTCGCTGTAAAAATAGAGGTGGTAGAAACCCGCTTTATAATCTATAGGGTGAGGGGCGTGCCAGTGGTCGAATTTGATCCATTCTTCGGGTTCCGCGCCGAGCATGTAGGCCAGTGGAGCGTGAAAACGTAGATGGTACTGAGCGCCGGCCTGGTAGGTGAGTATGTTTGCGAGTTTGTTAACCTTGAAATAAATATCTGAATCTATCTTTCTCAGATGAGCTTCGATCTCTTTGATAAGCTGATTCATATTACTGTAGTATCCGTTTCCAATCTGTATGCGATGGACTTGTTCCTCGCTCGCTTTCCGCCATTCGAAAAAAGCATTTTCTGAAGGGACGTTATGCCATGTGTGTGGATAAGAAACCTCCGTCAATGCCACTTGCCATTCTCCTTGTAAATTGATATGCTCGGCTAAATCCACGCGGAAACTCGATATGTTATTATCCTTAAAGACATCCAGGCTAGCGTTGGAGGGTAGCGTCAGGTAAAATCCTTCGTCCTGAGTTAAGTGGTCCATGTTGCACTGTCAACCGTCAGAGAGCAGCGTCTTCTTTTATACGTCTCGCAGGTCGTCGGCTCTCACCCAGCTGTTGAATTTCTCCGGCCAGTTTTTCCAACGTACTAAGACCTGTTTGACCCCCCGCACGGTGCGTTTGTCTAATATGTCACCCACTTGATACATTTTGTTTTTTGATATTTTCACCTTTTGAAGCTCTTCTGCGTAAAAAGAGCCTTGGACGGGCTCCCCGTCTAAATCTTTCAGTTTGAAGACGGGTGGAGATCGTTGTATCACTTCTGTAACTGTAAAGATTTCGTCCGTGAAACTCTGTTCATATTTCTTGTCAAACACGCCACGCAGCTTGGAGATTCTGACATGGTCACCTGGTTTAAATGCGGTCTTGACTTTTGTACTGCGTTCGGAATTGGTCCCGTACAGATTTTGAAACACTTGAAAAGCGTTACTAGCGGTGACTTGGATAGGTGCCATTTTAATACTTGAATGATAACCGTGGTTGTAGCTTTTGACCAGATCCTGAAGCACGTTTAGATATCGGAGAGTGTTGTTTGCGGTGAAATATCTCCACATTCTTGATTTTAACGTACGGTTAAACCTCTCAACCACCGACGCTTTTATTTCACTAGCTGTGGAAAAATGTTTAATACCGTTTTTATCCATCAGCGCTTTGAATGATTTGTTGAAAAATTCTTTTCCGTCATCAGTTTGCAGTTTCTTTGGAATCTGACTCTCTTTTAAAACGGATTCAAAAGCTTTTACGACGTCAGAGGCTGTTTTCCTTTTTAAAGCCCTGGCATAGGCTCTTTTGGAAAATACGTCGATAACGGTTAATAAATAATTGTAAACTGTCGTTTTCTTCGGACAAGCTCTGCATATCACAAAGATCGGCTTGGAACTGTTTCAGAGGCCCGGTGACAAACACTCTATTTCTAGGAAATCTTATTCTTGCGGGTTTATGCAAAGAATAAGCATCTTGTTCCGATAAAAAGTCTCGGACCTTTTCAAACGGTACCTTCTCTCCGGTTTCACTTTCCAAAGCTCTCTGTAGTCTATCTACCCCGCCGAAAGAGCCGGGGTGCGAAGGCGTGTAATATACCCGCTTCATTAACTTTTCTTCAGCCATACCTTCCCACGCACGTAGTGATGCTGAATGAAGGAAAAGAGGTCTGTATTTGGGTTTTTATATATTTTATTATTAATATGCATTTATTATATCACAAACTAATTGTAGAGAAAGTTCATTTCATATTTAGAGAAAGAGATTAATTTTGTTACGATGTCACAAACTAATTGCAGAAAATACTACTTTAATATATCACAAACTCAATGTAAAAAAACACTCATTGGTTAGATAAAAAGAAAGACATTCTTTTAATACAATCTCATAAACTAATTGCGGAAAATACTAGTTTAATATATCACAAACTCAATGTAAAAGAAACACTCATTTCATATATCACAATCTAGTTGTAGAAAACAATCATTTCATATATCACAGACTCATTGTAGAAAACACTAAAATAATATATATTACAGAAAGATATGACAAAACATGCATGCTTTGGTTTCAAGACCCCTGCCAGTACTGCGTGATGGTTTCAAGTTGATCTTTTAAGTCATACTTTTCTTGAACCAGCTGATTATACACCTCGTTGATGTGGTCATGCACCCGCTTGGATAGCGTCAATTCGTACAGATAGGCCTGTGCGACGGCGTTGACTGTGTCGTTGTCTTGATGGATGTTGCGAGCAGCTAAAAACCGTTGAACGGCATCGATGAAACGCTCGTTATAAAGCATTTGCATTACACTGTAGTAATTACTTTCAAAGAACCGGTCCTCAAGCTGCTCCAAACATTCATGGTCTCTCTGACTCGGACGATCATTGATGCATCCGTAGCACTTTCCACGCATGTACTTTTCGATGGCGGTGCTCAAAAGATGGTGCACCACAGTTTTCACCGCTTTGATGAAGCCAAAGCGGATCCACCCATCGTATTCATCAGCGCCGGTGTCAGCGTCTGGTTCCCCGGATGGAATCTGCACGTCCTCACGCGGTGATGGGGGTGGGGAGGCTGGATCTCCTTGACCGGAGGGAAGTTGCGAGTCCTGGAGCTGTGAGTACTCAGACTGAGAACAGTCTGGGGAGGGTGGAAGATTCAGCACTTGTGAATCTTCCTCCTGGGTCTCTGACAGAGACGGCATGGCTGGAAGCCTGGCTGGAAGCCTGGCTGGAAGTGTGGTTGGAAGCGTGGAATTCTCATCCCATAAAACAAAGTACTCGGGCCGTACATGCACACCTCCTGGGGCATTGACACAGTCATCGATACGCCTCTGCAGCGATGTGAGGAGACTCTCGCTGTCGCTGTCGAGTTCGGAAGAGGATTCAGGGGTTGGCGAGGGTGAAGGAGGGTGGTACGGTCCCGGAAAGAATTTGTCGCTGTCCGGGGAGCCATGCTGCGGTGATGTTGAAGCGGTAGTTCTTTCAACCGCGTAGTTGTTCATGGTTTCAGATGCTAAAAGTCTGGTCAGTGAAGCTGCATGGATGTTCCGATCGGTCTGCCCGGTTGTTTTTTTATACTGAGAAGGGGTGTGGTTAACGTTGAAGGGGGGCGTTATCGGGTGTTGTGAGGAGGGCGGGTCTAAAAAGCTACCACTTTCTTGATCACCCAAAACATCTCTCCAGTTGCAACAGTTGCAGAACAGCGTTGACATCCGGTCAGCTATCATCTTGTCATGCCATGCGTTAAGCAGAAAAATAACCGGAGTTGTTTTATCTTGAGCCTGTCTTGGAGTTGTGCGGTAACCCCCCGTCTTTGATTGTCATGTTGGTGAGAAGATCCTATTTGTTGAATCTGTGTCAGTTTCGAATTCCTAGAGTGGGGGGAGGGGACCGGAAATGGGGGAGGGGTACGGATTCCGGAAGTGGGGGAGGGGACCGGAAATGGGGGGAGGGGTACGGATTCCTGAAGTGGGGGAGGGGGACCGGAAATGGGGAGGGGGACCGGAAATGGGGAGGGGGGCCGGAAATCAAAGGGGAGACCGGAAATCAAAGGAGACCGGAAATGATTAGGGTCATTAATCACCCGTCAATTAAAAAGTGGCAGAAGGGTATATACTTAAGTCTCTGCTGTGGCCCCCAGACTGTTGAATGCGTTACCTTTATTTGTACGCTGTATTTACTCTGTTGTGTAATTATACACTGTTTAAAAGTTATTTAATGTTTAATAAAGAACTCTGTCTGTTAAGTATTATCTGGTGATAATCAGCTCTTAACACTAGAAGTCCCAGTCCGGTGAATTTTAGCTCTAGAGCTGATATCAGAACAATAGTTGAAAGAGATGATTCGACACTGGTGTTCTTTTTAACATCAAACTTTGCACACATAGAATATTTGAGTGACAACTTCTCTTGAAGTTCAAGAATTTATTAACAGAAATAAAATTAACATCCAGAGATCATCACTATAGAGTGCTGTTTATCTGAATTAACACTATATGTCAATCAACAAATCCTCTCTAGGAGGCTAGTGAAACTTAACTAAAACTACTTAGCAAAATTAAGATAAAAAGAAGCTAAGGAACTATGTACACACAAAAGAAACAAAAGACAAAATAAAGTGGTTGATCAGCATCATCAGACTAATTCATTGAATCCTGGTTCACTGCTGATCTGACTTATAGTAACTTATAGCCAAAGTTCAATTTACCAAAGTTTAACTTAAAGAATGTGAATTAAGGTTAAATTAGCTTAACTAATTCAGAACATTTGGTATGTGTTTCAACCCATTCACAATGCAATGTGAATGGGTTGGGCAATGAATGGGCAATTATTTTTAAAGAAAGATTTTCTCAGTAAAATCATTAACTTTAGGGACACTTGATTTTAATAATGCCTCCAGGAGGCTAGGGGTCATTGTAGCAATCGGTTGCTAAAATCAGCTAATCCTAAAGTTGAACAAAACACCTTTAAATTGACATTAATATTCCATATTAATGTGATGATAATGCTAGTAGCATTATCGAACGATGGTAGAGCGAAACGAAACAAACCTTATGTTTTTCCAAAAAAAAAGAGTAAAAAACAAAGCAACTGGACTTGTTTTCCGTAGTTGAAGACGTTTTGCTTCCTCTCCCGGAAGCTTTTTCAATTCAAAAAGTCTGGAGTAATGTGGAGTAACAAGCTTTATACTATTGCCCAACAAAGGCCTTGCAATGGCTTAGATAACATGCAAATTCAATCAAAACAGGTCCACCCCTTAGTAATGGGCGGTCGTTAAAGCCATTAAGCCAGCAGATTGGACCGAAACTGGTCCACTCATCTGTAACGAGGATTGGGTTAGGGTTGTTATTGGCTTGGTTTAAAGGAACAATGTTTTGATCACCCGAATGAGGGTGAGAGTTAAGGTGATGACTGGCCGGAATTAATCCTATAGCTGTGTTGTAAATTTTTGAGAGTTGGAACCTAAGGCCTCCTCCTCCGTTTAAGGTTGGTCTTTCTCTCTTAACGTAGATGGCTTCCTTCACACCCCTTTCAAACCATCTGTCTTCTCTGTCCAAAATGTGAACATTTTGGTCCTCAAAAGAGTGTCCTTTGTCCTTAAGGTGTAAGTGGACATAAGAGTCTTGTCCCGAAGAGGTAGCTCTCCTGTGTTGAACCAATGCCTCTGTGGAGAGGTTGTTTGGTTTCTCCAATATAAAGATCACAACATTTCTCACTGCACTGAACTGCATACACCACTCCGCTCATCTTAGGTTTGGGGGTTTTGTCCTTGGGATGCACCAGCCTCGGTCTGAGGGTCCTGTTTGGTTTGAAATGTACTGGGATTTTGTGTTAGAAGAAAATCCTCTTGAGTTTTTTAGAGACTCCAGCAACATATGGGATGACGATGCTTTTGCGTTTATTCTTCTCACCATTATGTTCTGCAGCGGGTCTTTTAGATTTTCTTGCTGATTTGACAAAAGCCCAGTTAGGGTACCCACAGGTTTGGAGGGCATCTTTGATGTGTTTCTGTTCCTTGTGCTTCCCTTCTGTTTTAGTTGGGACATGCTCAGCCCGGTGTTGTAAGGTTCTGATGACCGAGAGTTTGTGCTCCAGTGGGTGGTGTGAGTCAAAAAGAAGATATTGGTCTGTGTGTGTGGGTTTCCTATACACTTCAATGTTGAGGTTTCCATCTCCTTTCAAGTTCACCAAACAGTCGAGAAAAGGTAGCTTGTTGTCATTGGCATCCTCTCGAGTAAAGTTGATGTTGTTGTCCACCGAGTTGATGTGTCTTGTGAAAGCTTCCACTTCCTTTAACTGGATTTTGACAAAGGTGTCATCCACATATCTAAACCAGTGACTTGGTGGTGTTCCTCTGAAGGTTCCCAAAGCTCTCTTTTCCATTTCTTCCATGTAAAGATTGGCTACAATAGGTGACACTGGAGATCCCATGGCACAACCATGCTTCTGTCTGTAAAAATGACCGCTGAACTTGAAATAAGTTGTAGAAAGACAAAGGTCCAGTAGGGTACAGATCTGGTTCAGAGTGAAATTAGTTCTGTTATTTAGGTCACTATGTTGTTGAAGACGTTTCCTGGCTGTTTCTACTGCCTCTGATGTAGGTATGCAAGTGAAAAGTGAAGTGACAGCGAAAGACACCAGAGTTTCCCCTGGTGCCATCTTTAAATGTTTGACTTTGTTTGCAAAGTCCTTGGAGTTTTTTATGTGATGTGGTGTGTTCCCCACCAGGGGGGCTAAAATACTAGCAAGCTGTTTAGCAATGTTATAAGTTACTGAATTAATGCTGCTGACAATGGGTCTGAGTGGTGTTCCTTTGTGAATTTTTGGGAGTCCATATAAGCATGGAATGTCTTCCCCTGGATATAATCTATAATAAGATGAGCGATTGATTACCTTGTCTTTTTCTAGTTGTTGTAGGTAGTCAGTGATTTTCTTTTTGTAGGAGTTGGTAGGTTGCCTTTTCAAAGACTCATATGTGTGGGTGTCACTCTGTAGAGTGTGAATTTTGTCCTTGTAATCTGAAGTGTTGAGGACCACGGTGCATCTTCCTTTGTCTGCTGGTAGTATGGTGATGCTTTGGTCCTGGCTAAGGGATCTTATGGCTTTCCTTTCCTGTGGTGTGAGATTGGAGGGAGGTGGTTTGGCGCTGGATAGGGTAGCTGTTATTTTCATCCTGAGTTGTTCTGCCTCTGTTTCAGCCAGATTGTTGTTCCTGATGGCCGATTCCGTGGCCGTTATCAGTTCCACAATGGGTATTTCTTGTGGAGAAATGGCAAAATTCAGGCCTTTACTCAGTACCTCCATCTCTGGCTTCGTCAGCAACCTGCTAGAGAGGTTTTTAACCCACTTGTCCTGGACATTGATGTTAGTGGCCTCCTTCTGGGGTATGTTGGTGTCTAGTGTAGGTGATGCTTTCTGTTGCATTCTATTGAATTTAGCTTTTTGTCTTTCTTTTGTAAAAAAGAAAGACAAAAAGTGTGTGTAGTGTGTCTAGTGTAGGTGCTTCTTTCTGTTGCAGTCTATTGAATTTAGCTTTTTGTCTTTCTTTTGTCTTTTCTTACGTTTTGCAAACATTTTTGAATTGAGAAAGCTTCCTTGAAGGAAAGAGAAACGGCTACAGAATAGAAGTCCAGTTGTTTTATTTTTAACCCTTTTTTGATTTGATCATAACCTGGATGACTGAGAATCTTCACTAAAATGAGTGTTTTTTCACATTTTATTTATCAGCTTTAAGATGTATTTATAAAACACTGATGACTGAATGGAAGTCAAAATTCCGGAAGTTTAATGGTTTTAACTCTGTGGCAGCTAAGCATCTACTTCAGAACACTAGTTAGTATATGACGTCCTTGATCTTTTTTTTAATTAATTAATAATAAAAAAAAGTTTATTAATGTCCTGTCTGGCAATGTGGCAATAAGAATTGTTGTCTTAAAGCCAAAAAGAGCCCAACAGAGTTTACTTTCACAAGCGGAGCCTAACTGCTGTCGCAATAGTATTCCGCTTGATTTTTTTATATGCAATAAGCTTTATTATAATTTATGCAGGGAATATTTCATGTTAAATGGAAACTGAAACAAGAAGGTAGAAGAGAAAAAAGGAGAAAAGGTGAAAGAGAAAGAGGAGAGAGTGACACAATATCCTAAGTTACCTGAAAAGAGAGCGATAACAAGAACAGCAAAACCAGCTGATAAAGTATTAGGTACTTTATCACGTACAAAAAAGCAACAACTTGATACCATCACTGAAGAATATACAGTATCTTATGATACAGAATGTATAACGTGACAGCTGAAGATAATAATAGGGGTTTTCTGTCTAGCAGTGAATCTGTAAGTAACTGGATCCAAGTACCTGTAGGTGTTTGTGAAAGTGTGCTATGTATTATCGAGACCGACACCTGTGAGGCCCGTTTAGCCAACGGCCCCTCACCCCTTCTCGTCTCACCCGGTCGGAGATTTGGCACAGAGAGAAAAAAGGCAGTGAATTCAGAGGCAAAAACAACAGTTAAACATATATTTATTACAATTTGGAATTCCAAAGTGGGAGACACTTACACGTTTATCACAGCATCGAATACCTTAAGTTCTCTGCCTGTGTCTGAAGCCTGTCTCAACACATACACGTTACCCCCCCCTTTTAACACAGACAGTCCAAGCGGGGCTGGACCTACATGAGACATTCAGTCTGCTGCACACATCTGTTTCTTAACCTTTGACTTTTGAATATAATCTATCTCCTAGCTTGGTTCCTGGGAGTTTGACTGCAACAACATACACCCTCATGCAAGCATTTTAACAGTGTTATCACTTACAAGACTGTCATATGGCCTTGGTGCTTCCTGCTCCTGGTATCTATCTGAAGTTTGCATGCACCCTTTGTTTTTCACACACATCCATTTCTTTAGGTTACTGGGTTAAAGTTAACATCTGTATTACTTTAAGCTACACTATTATATATATATATATATATATATATATATATATATATATATATATATATATATATATATATATATATATATGATTATATTTCCATAACAATCCCCCTTTTGGACTCTCACAAAGAGAGTCCACACAAAAATGCAGGTACTAAATATAAAAGCATAAACTAAGAATATGAGACACAGAAAAAACACCCCTGTGAATCTGATAAACACACTGGAGCAAACATCAGAAACAAAGCATGCAAAAATTAACCTTAGCAAGTCAAACACATCAAAATCAACACAGTGAAATAAATCAGAAGAAATTAAATGAGTAACTCATAATCAGCATAAAAATGTAAAAACCATACCGCAGTAACTAATAAGGCAGTATCACAAAATCAAACACATGCAAAACAATATATCTGCATAGAACAGAAAATCAAACAGGATAATACCGGAAAAATCTCATTATATCACCCCATGATACTGAACCAACTCCAATCTCACATCCTGTAGAGAAGGTTCTGTCCCCACCTGTAACATCTGATTATTGGGAGAAGACGAGGAAACTGTGCCCTTTTCAAGAGTAGTGACAATAAAGCGAACAGCGAGAGTTCTCAAACAGGGGACACAGCAGCAGCCGCACGTAACCAAAATTGCCAAAAACACTGACAGAGAAAGCATCATAGAAAGAATTAAGTTCTTCCATTTACCCAGAGCCTGTGTCAGCCATTTATCCAAAGGATTATCTATTCCTGATTGTTCATGCATCGTTTTACTCAGAGTCCTCAAACCTTCTAAAGCTTTAGTCACCAACCCATCCGGTGCTGTATTATTAGGAATAAACGTACAACACATATCTCCAAACATGGCGCAAACACCCCCTTTTTCCGCCAAAAGCATATACAGTGCCATCCTATTCTGAACAGCCATAAGAGAGGTAGGAGCTAATTGTTCAGCTAGCCCCTCAACTGCATCTCTAGTCAGATTAGACAAACGTAACACATTGTAATGTATGTAATTAATTCTATCAACATTCTTATTAGAGTAATCCAAAGGAATATGGATTCAAAACCTGCTGCAACCTGATCTACCAACTTATACCTGTCGGGAACCCCCCTGGGGACCCCGATCGAATCTATGTATGTAGGAGAATTACGTGCCAAATCAAAATCAGAACTACGCTTAATTCTATGTAACAAGTGTTCCTGATTTAAACCCGGTCCCATTAACAACAGTGGTGCCACCAACCTTACCATGGCACACACACCCACAGAGTCAAAAGGGATCCGGACAAACAACTGTTTTCCGCCACAATAATAATACAAACCAGCTCTTGCCCAAGTTGCTATATCTTTCACAGGAAACACCCATTGACACCATTCAGGTGGAATTACTCCTACCCTGGATGTAACTTCTATCCCCCACCCTGTGAAATTAAAACACACATATTGCTTATTTTGATTACCAGGAGTAAATGGCCCAGGGATAGTGTCGTTGTTTATAGGTGGGAAAAGATCATGATAGAACTCACACCCCACCGAGCGGCCTTTTGTCAACCCTAAAATGCAATTATATCCTGTAGGATCCTCAAAAGGAAACAAAGGTGCTGGTTCTGTTGTTAAAATTGGCCTAGCTGCGGCACATGCTACACAGCTCTCAGCCGTATATTGTCTGGCAGTCTGAGCCATCCAAGAAACCCACAAATTACGTCTCCTATCCCCTGTAGAACTCTTAAGAATGTTACCAGGGGTCAATTTATTATAATCTACATTAGGTCCTCCTGAAAAGGATAAGTCTCTCCCCCTTTCTGGTGAACTAATCAGTTCACCAGAAGTAGTCGCATGATGTAGAGAAAGTTTAATCAAACCAACAGGACCGTCATTCGGTGAACCTGCTCCAAGAACAAGATAAAAGCCTGACGGACTAATACTACAAAGTTTGGGCTTAGTAACACCACTATTAAATGCAGAATAAACCCCAGTGTATGCCCCAAAATAAGGATTAATGTTCAACCCAGAAATGGTCAGGATAATAGGATTAACACCTTGTTCCACCCGATGAGAACCTCTAGTAATGGTTAATGCCTCTTGTAATAATTTATCAAACCCACCATGGAGAACCGGAACAGCCTTATTTCCGGTATGCCATCTCATATAAACCCAGTAGTAACACCAACGAGAAGGAGGTTCTGGAATACCCTTCGGAGACACACAAGCATAAACATCAGAGTCCTGCCAGACTGATGGGTCACTACCACAATCTACCACTGAGCATAAATCGAATTCAAATACAACCCTTGTACCCAAAGTGTAATGCAGTTCAATACCACGATGTTGAGTCAGACAATCATCTGTATCCTGAATGGCCCGCTCCTGACGCCTGATAGGATCAGCAGCACCTGCTCCTCGAATAACAATGCTGAAAACAAGCATGCACAACATAAGAAGTAAAACCCATAAACCCAACGTCAGCTGCCGCTGAACCAATCCAGTACCCAATTTCTGCCCCATGTTTAACTTCATACAAAAACCGGAATATCCTAAAAAATATATTTTAAAAAGGAGAATCTATAGACCAAGGGTACACTGGCCCCCACACCTGAAAAAGAAGGTTATGACAAAAAATGAAACAAAAACAACCCCCTTGTAAGATCAAACAAATCCTAAAACTATTACCAGCTTACCACAAAGGTCCTTCACCGGCAAATGTAACCAAATGACTGTGTACCAGTCCAAACAAGTCAAATATTATAGAAATATAAAATCAAAAAATATTGTAAAAAGTAGATCAAAACATCTGTTATATTTAAAGCTAGAAAGATAAAAAGCATATAAAACCACAAATGATTACAAGATTTTCGTTTTTTTTTTTTTTTTTTACAATGACATCAACTTCTTTCTTTCAGACGTTCGTAGAAGAAGGGTGGCGTCCCACAGCCACTCAATACAACGTGATGAATCTGCAGGCAGGAACTTCAACACACAGGTAGACTGCCTGTGGTGTCAAGAACCAGAGGGCTTTATTCTGACCCTGAGTCTGGTTCTATGCACAGCTGACTGAGCCCAATCAGCTGATCCGCTCCTTTAAACCTCCTGAACCTCCGTCAACGACCTCTGAGGTTCTGCTGCTGGTGCACACTGGCTCCAATTAAACCACGTATTACCTTTTCCTCCCAACCTCACCGCATGTGAGGTTCTCTCGATCACCTTGAAGGGTCCCGTGAACCTCGGCTCTGACCACTTTCTTTTGATGACCTTGAGCCAAACCCAGTCGACGTCCGGAGGTGGCGTTCCTCTTTCTCCTTCCTTGGGATGTCCACGGATCTTGGTGTACGCCTCCAGCACAGCCTGCAACTGTGAGAAGTACTCCTTACTTGTCAGACTCTGCAGGTCATCTGCAGTTCCCGGTGGTCGACGTTGGGGCCCAGGAAAGCTTCTTCCCGTCTCCAGCTCGTAAGGAGTAAATCCTGTGGTTGAATTAACCGAAGACCTGATTGACATCAGAGCGAGAGGCAAGGCATCAACCCATGATAGTTTCGTTTGCGCACAGATTTTAGCCAACTTATTCTTCAAGTTCAGGTTCATTCTCTCCACTTTGCCCTGCGACTGGGGGCGATACACAGTGCCAAACCTGTGTGTGAGCCCTAAACTGGACTCCACTCGTTGCAGGTCCTGGTTCTTGAAGTGGGTTCCATTGTCAGTCCTGATGTTTTCAGGGAACCCGTGCCTGGGAATGTAATGGTTAATGAGGCATTTTATCACAGTTTTGCTGTCCTCTCTTCTAGCAGGCCAGGCCTCTGGCCATCCTGTAAAAGCGTCCACACACACCAACAAATACTTAAAACCACCAGCAGGGGTCACCATGTCCATATAATCAAGAATCACTTCCTTCCCAGGAACTGTGATCAAAGGAAATCTGCCCTGCAAAGGTTTCAAAGTCTTCTTTGAGTTAAATTGCCCACACAGTGAACAACTTTTTACAAAATGTTTGACCATATCTGACATAAATGGATGCCACCAATGGTTCAGGTTGTCCATCATCTGTCTGACACCCACATGTCCAACACCATGTGCCTCAGAAAAAAGCTTCTGTTTCAAACCTGGAGGAAAAACCAGTCTGCCATCTGGCCCTCTCCAGCAACCTTCCTGCTCTGAGGCTCCTCTGAGCCTCCACATATTCTTCTCCTCCGGAGCTGCTCTGCTCTGCAACAGTTTAATGTTACTCATGCTCAACTCTTCTCTCAGCTCATCTTCCACCGTCACCATCATCATCTGAGGCGCATATCCAGCGGCTGCTTTGGCAGCCTGGTCTGCAGCCTGATTCCCTAATGCAATGGCTGAATTACTGTTATCATGACCTTTGCACTTTATCACGGCAATTCTGGCCGGTAATAACAAAGCATCGGCCAGCTCTCTCATTTCCATCTCGTGTTTTATAGGTTTACCCCCCGCTGTCAAAAATCCTGCTCTCAACCACTGACATAACTCCACATGAACTGCACCTGTGGCATATGCTGAATCTGAATATACATTTACCTCCTGATCTCGTGTTTTATAGGTTTACCCCCCGCTGTCAAAAATCCTGCTCTCAACCACTGACATAACTCCACATGAACTGCACCTGTGGCATATGCTGAATCTGAATATACATTTACCTCCTGATGTTCTGCCAACTTTAATGCCTGAATCACCGCTATTAGCTCTGCTCTCTGCGCTGACTGAGGTCCTTGTAACCTCTCTGCCTTCCTTGTTACAAATCCTGAGCCTATTCGTTCAACAACAGAATAGGCTGCCCTGAGTCCTTCACTTTCATGTCTGAAACAACAGCCATCTGTGAACAACTGTCTCACCTGTGGGCCTTCAATAGGACTAGCCTCTAGATCTGGTCTCACCTTCTCCATCCTGGAAACCAATTCTTCACATTGATGAGGTTCGCCATCCGTCATGCCATCTGCCATGTTCACACCTTCATGTGTAAATGTGATGTTGGGTGCTTCCAAAATTTTGGACAGCCTGTGTTGTCTGAGTGCAGTCATAGTGAAGCTTTGTGAATTCACATAAGCCACAACACTGTGAGTTGTCAAAATGGTTAGACTGTGTCCTATGACTAAATGTGCAGTCTTTTGAATCATTCTGGCTATTGCTGCTGCATATTGTGTACATTGGGGGTGACGTTTTTCCACGTTATCCAACATGACCAATATATACATCAAAATTTTTCTCTCACCTGTTCTTCTCTGAAACAAGATGCCATTTAAAGCAAATCTGGTTGCAGAAACATCAAGAAAAAATGGGATAGAGTAGTCTGGAAGAGTCAATTCAGCAGCAGATGCAAGTCGTTGTTTAAGCAGAACAAATGCTTCTTCCGCTTCCTGAGTCCAAATCAAAACATTATTTAGTTTTCTCATACCTTGCGCCTTCACGAGGTCCCTCAAAGGCTGCGTCAGGTCTGCATAGCCGGGAATATAGTTACGGCTGTAACCAGTTAATCCCAGAAAAGACAGCATGTCTTTCACGCGCAGCGGTTTAGGATGTGACAAAATGCTCTGTTTATGACTGGAGGACATGCTGGTTGTTCCTGCGGAGATGACACGGCCCAGGAAAGAAACCTGTTTTCTGGCAATTTGCAGTTTATCCTTACTGACCTTGAACCCATGTTCATGGAGGTGTCTCAGAACCAGTTCTGTAGCCTGAAGACAGATCTCAGCAGTTGGTGAAGCCAACAGCAGATCGTCCACGTACTGAATAAGGGTGGTGTTTCTTGGCAGAGGACATGTCTGCAAAACATCTTTCAAAACCTGATTAAAAATACCTGGTGATAGGGCAAATCCCTGTGGCAGTCTGGTGTAACGCAGCTGGCGACCTTTATAAGTGAATGAAAAAACGTCTCTGCATTCTTCAGCCAAAGGAAGACAGAAAAATGCGTTCGCCAAGTCGATACATGTGTACCACTGCTGAGAGGGCTCCAAACTGGAAATGGCCACATATGGGTTAGGTACAGGGATTGTAGGTGTCTTCAAAACAGAATTTACAGCTCTAAGATCATGTGCCATGCGATATTTACCAGTTTGTTTCTTTTCCACCGGCAAAATGGGTGTGTTCCAGGCTGATACAGAGGGTTCTAAAACTCCAGCTGTCAAAAGGCCCGCAATGGTATCAGCAATGCCTTCCTCCGCTTGAGGTTTATGTGGATACTGATTCACCCAAATAGGAGAGTCAGTTGCAACCTGAAATGAAACTGGAGCACATGAAACTAATCCCACATCCGTGGGACTGGTTGCCCAGAGTTGTGATGGGAGAGCATCCAACATCTCTGCTGCTTTATGATGGTCGGTACGTTCCCTGCCATGGTGTCGAGTCAAAAGCTCATGTTTCAAAAGAACTTTGTCAGAGACTGCAGTCATGTCTTGATGACATCAAAAGCTGGATGACTTTAAATTTCCTGCATCTAAATTCTGACAAGACCGAAGTTTTAATCTTTGGGCCAGAGTCCTCAAAAAATAAACTTCTTAACCAATCACTTAATCTGGGTGGCATTAATCTGGCCTCTGGTAATAAAGTAAAAAATCTTGGTGTTATTTTTGACCAAGACATGTCATTTAAATCCCATATTAAACAGGTTTCCAGAGTTTCCTTTTTTCACCTCCGGAATATCGCCAAAATTAGAAACATTCTGTCCAGGAGTGATGCTGAAAAACTGGTCCATGCATTTGTTACTTCAAGGCTGGACTATTGTAATTCTTTACTATCAGGAAGTCCACAAAATGCAGTTCAAAGCCTTCAGCTGATCCAAAATGCTGCAGCAAGAGTTCTGATGAAAATCAACAAGAGGGATCATATTTCTCCAATTTTAGCTTCCCTTCATTGGCTTCCTGTTAAATCAAGAATAGAATTTAAAATTCTTCTTCTAACGTATAAAGCCCTTAATAATCAAGCTCCATCATATATCAGAGCTCTGATTACCCCGTATGTTCCTAACAGAGCACTTCGCTCTCAGACTGCAGGTCTGCTGGTGGTTCCTAGAGTCTCTAAAAGTAGAATGGGAGGCAAATCCTTTAGCTATCAGGCTCCTCTTCTGTGGAACCAACTCCCAGTTTTGGTCCGTGAGGCAGACACCCTGTCTACTTTTAAGACTAGGCTTAAAACTTTTCTTTTTGACAAAAATTATAACTAGTGACTCATGTTACTCTCAGCTACCTTTATAGTTTTACTGCTATAGGCTTAGGTTACTGGAGTATATCAGGATCTAATTTTCTCACTATATTGAGTTCTACTGTTCTTCAATTATGCATTATGTGTTGTCATTTCTGCTTTAACTTTCTGTTCTCTCTCTTTTCTCTTCATAGTAGGTACACCTGGTCTGGCGTTCTGTTAACTGTGACATCATCCAGAGAAGACGGCTCACCCGCTACTACCATCTAATGTAGAACAGATTACTAGATCAATGTGTGCTTCTGTGCTTTTTTGTTTCTCTTGTTGTGTCTCTGTTCTGTCTTC
This sequence comes from Fundulus heteroclitus, assembly GCF_011125445.2. Lineage (NCBI taxonomy): Eukaryota > Metazoa > Chordata > Actinopteri > Cyprinodontiformes > Fundulidae > Fundulus > Fundulus heteroclitus. The sequence continues at coordinate 33,885,689 of NC_046373.1, forward strand.
TGTAACCCCAGTCGGTCGAGGCAGATGACCGTTCATACTGAGCCCGGTTCTGCCGGAGGTTTTTTTTTTCCCGTTAATGGGTGGTTTTTCTTCCCACTGTCGCTTCATGCTTGCTCAGTATGAGGGATTGCAGCAAAGCCATGTACAATGCAGATGACTCTTCCTGTGGCTCTACGGTTCCCCAGGAGTGAATGCTGCTTGTCGGGACTTTGATGCAATCAACTGGTTTCCTTATATAGGACATTTTTGACCAATCTGTATAATCTGACCCAATCTGTATAATATGATTGAACTTGACTTTGTAAAGTGCCTTGAGATGACATGTTTCATGATTTGGCGCTATATAAATAAAATTGAATTGAATTGAATTGAATGAGGAAATGCTTCATCTGACATCATATACCATTGCTGTTGTTCAGGAGTTAACATCACTGCGGCTGCCACCCCCTCAGGGGCCACATATATGTTCTTAGATGTGACTGTCCATGGGTTACCTTCAAGTTCTGCAGCAAATGATTCCTCATACCAATCTGCGTGATTTCTGTCGTAGAACAGAGTGACGTGTGGAGGATCAGGTGGAGTCAGGTAGGAACTTAGGCTTTGAATCCAAGGCTTCCATAGCTGGAACACCGAGAGAACACCAGCTTCAGCAGGTTCTGTTAAGAGTCCCCAGTAGATGTCAGCAAACTCTTCCCCCACGGGCCGAACCAGATATTGTCCATCCTGGAAAGTGTGACCACATGCTAGAGAAGAACCGTCTGGAAAGGTAACAGTCAAACCTTGAGGTCCACAAAGCACTGCGGCTCCCAGTTTAACCAACAAGTCTCTTCCCATCAAATTGACAGGTGTAGATGGAGACCATACGAATGAATGATGCAGTTTCTGGTTTCCAACTTTCACCGGAAGTGGTAAAGTCATCGGCAGACACTGTTCCTTCCCTGAGAAACCCATTAGTGACACAGTCTTAGTCGACAGCAAAGAGGCAGATGGCTGATTGATTATAGTGGAATATGTAGCTCCAGTGTCGACTAAAAAGTTCATGTGTTCTTCTCCAACCTTCGCTGGCAGCATGGGGTCTGCGGAACTCACGCTGCTGGAGTTATTCTCAGGGATGTGTCAAAATTGTCCATAAAAGTTTTCTCCGACCTGGGGGTACTGACCTTGCGGAGGCGGGGCCATATTAGGGTTCGGTGGCACAATCTCACCTCCTGGTGGGAATTGACAATCCCTTGCCCAGTGTCCAACTTGTCCACAGTTAAAGCAAATGTCGACAGGTGCCCTCCCAGGTCCGCCATATCCACCTCGTCCTCTCAGACCACGGTTCCAACCTGACCGTCCACGCCGTCCACCAAATCGCAATCCGAATCCACGCGCAGAACCCGCAGATCTGTAATTACATGGAGGATAGAAAACAGGAGGGGGGATCCCTCCCCCTTGCATTGGATTAAACTGAGGTGTCACCATCGGGGATGGAGCCCCAGGTGATGCAACTGCCGAAACCATAACATGTTCAGTTTTTTCTTGTTTACGTTGATTCACCTGCCGTTTAGCATCTAATAATTGCAATTTGATTAATTGATCATGAATATCCTCTTTCTCTTGTTTTTTCTTCTTCTCTACATCCTGAGCAACATGCAAATGGTGTACAAGATGTTTTTCCCAGCGGGCATACTCACAACCAGGCATCTCAGGATTCTGTTTCATCAGCTGTGACACCAAAGGAGGCACACCTTTCAGGACAGCTTCCCTGAATAATTCACCCAAGTTAGAACTATCCCCTTTTGGATTTACACCTGTGTGTTTAATCCAACTCTCTTCAGCTTGAGTAATGAAATCCTTTGGATGCTGTAAGGGATCCCAGTCAAACTTGGGAACCGCTGCAGGAGTTGATAATGGGAAATGCTCTCTAATGGCGTTCCCCAAACGAGTGATAACTGAAGAGAATAAAGTTTCATCTCCAATATTGGATGTTCGAGCTTCATATTCAATGTCATCTGCAGTTGAAGCAGGAACACAACGGCCTAGAACAGCTCTAAAATCACCCAAAGCCAGTTTAGTTCCTTTAGTTAGATTATCAAGTTCGGCAAGCCACAATCTGCCACCAGCTGCAATACTAGGCAATTTGTCCACCAGGGCTTGTACATCTCCAAATGAATAAGGGACATAGTTTTCTGTGCCCACATTATTTTGTAATATAGGCATCTGCACTCTAGTGGGACCTTGAGAACGAGTTGTCATTGAATGCATGCTGTGAAAGCTATCCTTTAAATTTCTTCCCACACCACGAGTGCGTGGTGTTCTCTGTCTCCTGGCAAATTCTGCTTCTTCAGTAGAATGATATAACCCATTATTATCAACCATGTCTTCTTCAGCATGCGTTTCTCCCTGTAAGGAGAAATCCAACAGTGGCACATTTAACAAATCAGTGGCGTTGTCCTCCTGCCAAATCCCTTTTAGTGACATTTTTACATTAACCTCAGGCTCCAATGAACATGGGTTATTAAACTTGACATTAGTTGATACTGCTGGTGATCTAGTTCCTGTTTTATTAAGATCAACATGATTTAAACCTGTTGCTGGTTGTGTGTCTTCTGAAGATACAGAAGAACAGCCCCTAGAGGGCGGTCTTACTCCAGGGTCCTGGGCGTGCAACGCATGCTCCTCAGGGCCTGCTTTCGTCATCTGACAGGCTGTAGGCGGGGAAGTAGGCCTGTTAACAGACTGAGACGAGTTCTCGCGAGCAGCTCGAGCGAGAAAAGGCTCACAAGACTTAAAAGGAGTGAGGGATATGGGTGGTGCATTAAATGACGTATGCGGGTGTTGAGCATTATCTGAACATATATCGCCCCTTGGAGTATATGCCGGGAGCATTTCTATTACTAATTCTCCGCCTCTAACATCCAGAACTGGATACAATCCGGAAGAAGTAGTGTTTATATTGTATGGCGGAGGAGATTGTACTGTTTCTTCTTTTGTTTCAAACAAATGTTTAATACCCTGCCAAATTACCAACAGTTTTTCCCATGATTTAACTTCTCTATCTGCGTTTTCCTGATCACGCTTCCCAAAATGCAACAAACCAACAGATTTTTGTCTTTGAATACAATCATTAAGGTGTTTCTTACTTTTAGCATATTGTTTCACCAAATACTTGCCCAGGGGTTCGCTGTGTTCCAGCCGTTTCTCTTCTGCTGTAACGGCTCCAAGCACTTTCTGCCTCCACGCCGACTGGGTCTTTTTATCTAACTTTTCATGCGTTTCAACAAAACCCATCAGCGCCTCTACTTGTTCACCCAAGGACTTCCAAGGGGCCGAACCCCATGCATCGTCCTGAAACTCCTGATCAAAAGCTCCCGCCATGATCCGGGCTATACACAGCTTCCTGACTCAGTACTTTTCCACCGCAAAAAGAACACGTGCAAAGCTATTCACAGCAACACATACGCATGCGTAACCACCCGTTCTCACACACACACAAGAGACTTCGAAGCCGCGCACACACAGAGAGACAGACTCACACCAGAGCTTCTAATCATTCAAACCATGGATCCCATTTAAACCAAAATAAAATTGTTGAACCGACCAGGACAGACAACATTTAAGACAGACAGCCTTGCGCATCACGGAAGGTCCTCTTTACCCTTTCCGTAGTCGACGGAACCCACTATTCATTTAAATACCACCTCGGTCTAACCGTCGTGCAATCAGAATCCCCGTTCTGATGCTAGAGAACAATTTAAATGTTCCCTTGGGGCCCCTTTTAATCTCTTATCTTCTTTTACAGCTCACTTTAAAGGTCTTGCTGTCTTAGCCTCAACTTTTAGATGGTTTTGTATTCTTGGCCGTTCCTATCGCTACGTTTCTTTGGAGAGTCCCCTTTCTCCGAGGTAATGTTCCACCTCAGTGTTAAAATTTCCCCAGACTCGTCAGTCATGGAGAGGGAGTGACCAACTTCCGAGACTATTTTTTATCTTTGTAATTTTATCTTTTTTATTGTCTTTTATTTTATTTTTCAACAGCCTCACAACTTAACGGCTTCTTGGCTTTTATCTCTTTTATCATTTCTATCTTATTTTACGGTTTTCCGACGTGGACATACAGATAACTCTCATTCTCTCATTTCTCGGTTTCAACATAAATTCTATTTAAACCTATTTGTACTGTTCAGCCTCTGATATTTTGAGAAGAGATTCCCTAAAACCAAAAGCATCACTCAATTTTGCCTACACAACTAAGGTTTGCCAATGGAGAGAAAATCTCCTTACCTGTTTTGGGTCGACCCGTGATGCTTATGGCAAGGTCCTCCTTCGTGTCCAATATTCAAACAGACTTTTTACTCACAGCCAAAATCCGGGTGACGGCACCAGTTATCGAGACCGACACCTGTGAGGCCCGTTTAGCCAACGGCCCCTCACCCCTTCTCGTCTCACCCGGTCGGAGATTTGGCACAGAGAGAAAAAAGGCAGTGAATTCAGAAGCAAAAACAACAGTTAAACATATATTTATTACAATTTGGAATTCCAAAGTGGGAGACACTTACACGTTTATCACAGCATCGAATACTTTAAGTTCTCTGCCTGTGTCTGAAGCCTGTCTCGACACATACACGTTATCCCCCCCCCTTTTAACACAGACAGTCCAAGCGGGGCTGGACCTACATGAGACATTCAGTCTGCTACACACATCTGTTTCTTAACCTTTGACTTTTGAATATAATCTATCTCCTAGCTTGGTTCCTGGGAGTTTGACTGCAACAACATACACCCTCATGCAAGCATTTTAACAGTGTTATCACTTACAAGACTGTCATATGGCCTTGGTGCTTCCTGCTCCTGGTATCTATCTGAAGTTTGCATGCACCCTTTGTTTTTCACACACATCCATTTCTTTAGGTTACTGGGTTAAAGTTAACATCTGTATTACTTTAAGCTACACTATTTTATATATATATATATATATATATGATTATATTTCCATAACAGTATGTAAGTTTTATCCATGAGAAAAATGCTCAATAGTGGTTGTGATGAGCCAAAGACCCGCACCCCAGAGCACCGAGGCAGACGCAACAGGAACCAAAACCCCAGATGCCCAAAGGCACCTTCAGAGCCAAGGTGCCCAAGAGTGGACAACACAGGGAATTTACCTCCCCCACCCAAGGGAAGAGGAGAGACAGCCCCCCAGGAAACCCCCCAACAGCCACAATGCCGAAGCCCCTGGGAGCCGCAGGGACAAGCCCCTTGGCTCTGCCGGCAGCCAGCTACACAGCCATCCAGCCATGGGCACCAGGCACCCGAGGCCCCAGGGGCCCTGACCAAGCCACGGGGGGCCAGGGCCTGCAAAGCATTCTCCAGGAGCGAGCCGCCTGAACACCCAGCTCGTTCTCCAAAACCCCACCCAGATAGGGAGGCTCCGCCAGCCGCACCACCATAGCCTAAGGGGCCAGAGATAGGAGAGTAATTCTATAGAAATGGGTCATTTTGAGTCCCTCTGAACTCTTAAGGTGCATTTCATCTATTGGGTCACTAAATGTTAGATTTAAATAGCTTCTGTAATATTCTGAGTTCTGTTATGGTTTATGTTAGTTTTAGTTTTCCTTCTCTTTCCTGTCTTTTATTATCAGGCTGTTTTGAGTTCTGTCTAGTCTGGATTCTTGTTTAGGTTCGTGCTTACTGTTTTAGTTATGTCTTCAGATGCTTCTTAGTTTAGGTTTTGAATTTGTGATCTGTTCCTGTTTTGAGCCTCAGCACTGATGTCTGGTCTAATTACTTACTCTGCACACCTGCCTAACTCCACCCCTGCTGCAATCACCTCTCACCGGTTTCACCTGATTCCACCTCCATATAAACTGCTGAGACCAGACATCAGTGCCAGGTTGTCCTGTTGAGTATGGGTGAGTCTCCTCCTGTGAATTCTGTATGTTGGTTTGCTTTTTGGATTTTTGACCCCTGTTTCTCCAGAAACCTGAGCCATTCCGTCCTGTCTGTTCCTGCCTTGTCTGCCCTGCTCGTCTGTTTATTTTTTGTGCCATCTTTTTGTTCAACAGTCTGTTTGGATTTTTCCCCTGTTTTTGAGTTGGTGATTAAAGAGCTTTTTTTTAAAAAAGAAACCTCTGCTGGTCTGGCTGAATTCTGGGTCCTTTTCCTCTAATCATTACAGCTTCACATATACATTGAAATCCATTCTTCAATCTAGTATAACAACCTGAATTAAATTCTTTTTTTTTATGAGAAATTATTAACATTTTTGACATTCAACCCCCCTCTTTTGTGATGTCCCTCATGGCCATGATGAAGGTTTACTTTGGAAATACCAACAAAAATAGTTTAAAAAGTCAAGAAATGTTTACATCAATCTCAATATCTATTTATGCTCTTCTGCTGGTATTTTTTTAATCAAAATTAATAATTAAATATCAATTAAAGATCACATTACTTCTGTCCCTGAGTCACCGCTCAACCCCGTTACACAAATGATCTCACCCTCAAAAATAGAATGGTATGATCCGCAACTGTACATACATTACGCATGATCCAGCTGCTTGATTTTACCCTTGTGCGCTGCGCGTGAGGGATAAACAGTGGGGAAAATGCTTAAATAAAGACTGTAAAGGGCTCCTTTAGAGGGAAGAGAATGAATATTGGGGCTGAGCTGAAGCTCCTGATGTTACAAGTTTCTTGAAATGACCCTTAAAAGTGCGCACCTAAATTATATGTAACGTAATTTTGCGCACCTGAATTCAAGTTTTTGGTTTTTGTTTGCCTATTTCGTTAGTCTTTGATCAGGAAAGATTTGATGTTTCAGCCCTAGTGGACTCCGGTTCTGACTTTAATCTAATCGACCAGGAAGTGGTTGATCAGCTCCTACAGAACCGTTATCTGAACCCCTTCAGGTCTCATCCTGAGATGGACTGAGGCTGACGCTGATTAGTCATCAGACATTACCCCTCGAAATGATAGCATTAGGTAATCATCGTGAACGACCTTCGTTTTTTGTCTTCCCTGTTAAACGTTCGCCCGTGATCTTGGGGTTAGTGTGGTTAACGATCCACAACCCCCAGTTAAACTGGACCAAAGCCCGGCTCGAATCGTGGTCTCCTGCCTGTCATTCTCGCTGCTTGCAGTCCGCTCGTCCTGTCTCGCATCCCACAAACTCTTCCCCTAACCCGGAGGATGTTATTGATCTTACTCACGTCCCAGAACAGTACCACAATTTTCGATTGGTGTTTAGTAAGAGTCGGGCCTGTTCTCTTCCTCCGCATCGCCCCTATGATTGTGCCATAGATCTATTGCCTGGGGCACCGCTGCCGACTAGTCGCCTGTACAACATCTCTCGGTCTGAACATCAGGCGCTCGAGAAGTACATAGAGGAACCACTTGTGGCAGGACTGATTCACCCCTCTTCGTCTCCCTTGGGGGCTGGCTTCTTTTTTGTTGTAAAGAAAGACGTATCTCTCCGACCCTGCATTGATTACCGAGGTTTAAACCAAATAACCGTTAAGAATAAGTATCCACCCAAGAGCCAGCTTCTGCAGCCGAGGATCGGAACGCCAAGGTCCCCGCCCTCTACTGCCACCCGTTGCACAATGCACCAACCCCTTTGGCCCTTCCAACAGGTGGTGAGCCCATCAGAAGGGGGACCTTATCTTGGCTTGTGGCGGAGGCCCCTCTGCATCACCAAAAACCCTGTCGCCCCTCATTTTTTCGCAACACTCCTCGAATTGTTTTAAATGGTGTTCAGCATCCTTGTGTGGGAAGCTTGCCACTATGCTCCCTTTTCCTGTCTCCAGCAATGTTCCCAAGGAACACCCCTGGAGCTCATGCTCTTGGTTCTCAGCCATTCCAGCACTCACACGTTTTGACCAACCTGCCGGGCCAGCACCCGGACCCCGGTCCAATGAGAGCTTATTTTTTATCTCTCAGACACCAAAACTTATTATTTTCCTATATGCCTTATTATAGTGTTTTTACACGGCAGTTTCAATGAGCCAGTGTACTCTGGATGAGCAGGTTATACGTCACCTGAACAGGTGCAGCCTTACCCTGCACTTCCACTGGCTTAATGTCAATAACGTGTCACACACACACACACACACACACACACACACACACACACACACACACACACACACATTTACCCTTTCTGGCCAAGCTTCAACTAACTCTGTACGTACCCTTTTTCAAATATAGTTGGACTAGCGGCTTTTAAAATTCTTTAAGAGAACTTTTTGAGCTATTAAAACCAAAACTCCAGAGGCTAGTCAGAATGTTTTGTCCAAACATGGTTTTACTCTTCAGCCCTACAAGTATATAACTCTATGTCTCGCAGACACATGGACGCTTATCCATTTTTCAAAGTTATACGTCGCAATTAGTAGTTACGAACAATTTTATCCACAGCGGAAATCCTAGTCAGTCCCCACATAAACGCTTCCCCGGTGCAACGCCCTTTTAGTTCCGTTTCCGTTTCCTTTTTTATTCATTTTAATAAATTTTCGCTTTTCTTTATCTTGTACGGTTACTTTACATTGGCCAGTTACAACCCACTTCTCGATGCGCAAAATTTTCAGAGGGTGGCTTTTATTACTGTTTGCAGATGAACAGAGAAAAATTGTGTTTTCGTCTTCACACAGCAAAGAGACTCGAAACCCACCTCCTAGACCACCTATTTTGCTTCAGGGCCTGTTCCTGACCCCGCGGACTTTCACCTCAGGTGGTCATGCGCCTACCCGGAAAAGTGTCTTTTAAGCCATCTCTATGAGATTGCTAGGGACACTAAACCCAGTTTCCGAGATGGCTGGGAGCCTTTGTGACCCTTATGGGGTCCCTGGACTTTAAAGGCATACTATGCAACATTTTTCAGTTAATTAATGTGTTCCATACCGTTTTGGATGATTAAATGAGTCATTTCAGGTCGAACTAAGGTTTTCTCGGCCGCCCTGGTGGTCTGTGGGGGAAATACCGCACTTGCAATTGTAGGAGCACTCGGCCCGCACTCACAGGCTCAGTAGTCTCGTGTGCATCGCGAGAGTCGGTCTTGCTTTACGGCGAGAACTGCTATACGCCCCCAGTGAAAGGCATACTCGTTGCTAGATTTGTGCAGATTTGTTATTATGGCGGAACCAGCGAGAAAACAGTGAAAGCCCATGTCGGAGCAGGCAAGAAAGAGGAAAATGGCTCTGGACAGAGAGAAGAGTCCTACACGGGTGAACATCGGGAAAGCTTTTTCCGAATGGTGAGAACTAAAAGAAAAAGAAGGCTGCAAGGCTGACGCGGACCTCGCGTTTCTGCTGATGCGATTGTAAGTAACATTGTAGGGTTTCCCTCACGCTACCGCCTGGCCAACATTCCAAAAAAAATAGTCTGTGTGTTTTTCTTCCTGAATGGCGTCCTGGCCGGAAAAACCGGAGATGGTCCGTCGTCTTGCTGGGTCCGAGGCGGAAACACCAGTTTGTTAAATTCTCTATGGACCCGGCCCGTTTTACCCTTAATCGGCGACCACCACTTTGAGACCACTTAAGATGCAAAACTCTGGAAAGCATAAAGTATATTTCAGATTATTTAATCTACCACAGTCAGAGAAATGGTTACAAACACATCAGCGCTGATGGGCTCTTGATCGGCAAGAAGCCCCTATTGCTCATCATTCAAACATTATAAAAGGGTGTTTAGGTTAACACCCATAAAAGGCCTTACATCTCCAAACTGCGTCATCAGTAGATAGACGGTGTCAACTCCGGGACGCTATCAGACAGATGAGTCATTTCCTCGTTGTCCGGTGTTATCCAAGTGTGGCAGATAGTCCTGGGATAAATAGTTTGTTCCGCTTGACCTCGTTGATATCCTAACACACCCCAGGAACCCAGAGCCCCGGACTCACCCCAGATACAGTGGCAGCACAGCTACCAGGTCAGTAACCCTCGTCTGCCAGCGCAGAACCCCCCCTCCCCCAAGAACATCGCAAGCGGCCGCCAGAAGCCACCCCGAGGCTCCCCAAGCTCCGCCCAGGTAGGGGCCACAGACCCCGGGACCGGACCCACTAGACACTCCACTCTGGGCACCCCCCTAGAGCCCCAAGACCCAGGCACCCTCTGAATCAGCCACCATGCACTACAGGACACATCCCACAGCCCCCCACCCCCACTAAGTGATGGAGCCGATCAAAGGTGCCCAGAGAGGTCAATCTGATGTGGAGGCAGATGCTGTCTCAACAATAATATGATCCAACAAAAGATCTTCATACTGATTGATACTGAGAATTTATTTGCTTTTCCAATTCATGAGGATAGTCTTCTTTGCGATACATTTAATTCAATAAAATTTTATTTTTATAGCGCCAATTCATGAAACATGTCATCTCAAGGCACTTTCAAAAGTCAAATTCAATCAGATTATACAGATTGGGTCAGACTATACAGATTGGGCAAAAATGTTCTAAGGGAACCGAGTTGATTGCATCAAAGTCTTGACAAGGAGCATTCACTCCTCCTGAAGAAGCGTAGAGCCACAGAGATAAGGCCCGTTTACACTACACTTTTTTAACCGAGCCGAAACCTGAGCTCGGTAACCGAGATAACTCTTGTGTTTAAATGGTCAGCAGAACTGGACCGCACTAGACATAACTGGACTGCGCTAACTGCAGACCAGTTCCTGAGCAGGTCTTGGACTGGTTTCTTTTAATCCCGGTTATCTGATAACGAAGAGCGCATGAACAGACCGCGTCATCCCCTTACAGTCAGCTGACTGTCCGCGGGTTTTCCGGCATGTCTGGCTGCACGTCCCGATTCACAATCCATTCAGACAAATTTCAGACATTCATAATAATACTAGCTTCCTTACCGTGCCACACGGTTTCCAGAGATGATTCTGCTTAGCAGTGTGATGAACCTCAGTGTCTGTCGTTGTTTCCTGCGTCTGTAAATCCTTATTAGACTTTCGTTTGTCTTATCCACGTCCCAAAAGCCGACTCTGTCTGACCATAACATCCTGAATGTTACGGGCGCCGCTATTTTGATTTGCTCGGTCCCGCCTTCAATCCCAGAGAGCAGCAATACCGCAGATCGTCACTAGGAGGCGAGGAGCAACCAAGGATGTGTGGTGTGTAAACGGTCGTCTTGGCTTGGTTAACTGATCCAAGCTCAGACTGGTCTCGGCTCGGCTGGGTTAAAAAAGTGTAGAGTAAACGGGCCTATAGTAGTCTGCATTGTCCATGGCTTTGCAGCAATGCCTCATACTGAGCAAGCATGAAGCGACAGTGGAAAGAAAAACTCCCCTTTAACAGGAAGGAAAAAACCCAGACTGGGGGTTAAAGAAGACAGAGCAGAGACACAACAAGAGAGACAAAAAAATCACAGAAGCACACATTGATCAAGGAATCTGTTCTACATTATATGGTAATACCAGGTGATCTGTGTTCCCTGCATGATGTCACAGCTAACAGAACGCCAGACCTACTGTGAAGAAAAAAAAACGAGAACAAAAAGTTAAAAGCTGAAATGACGACATGAGGCAATGCAAATTGGAGAACATTAGGAGAACTCAGCACACTGAAAGAAATAGACCCTAATGTCCTCCAGTATCCTAAGCCTATAGCAGCATAACTACAGAGATAGCTCAGGGTAACAGCCACTATAACTATAAGCTTTGTCAAAAAGGAAAGCTTTAAGCTTAGTCTTTTACTTACTTACTTACTTAGTCTTAAAAGTAGACAGGATGTCTGCCTCACGGACCAAAACCGGGAGTTGGTTCCACAGGAGAGGAGCCTGATAACAAAAGGATCTGCCTCCCATTCTACTTTTAGAGACTCTAAGAACCACCAGTACGACCTGCAGTCTGAGAGCGAAGTGCTCTGTTAGGAACATACGGGGTAATCAGAGCTCTGATAAATGATGGAGCTTGATTATTAAGGGCTTTATACGTGAGAAAGATCATTTTAAAATGATATTCTTGATTTAACAGGAAGCCAATGAAGGGAAGCTAAAATAGGATAAATATGATCCTTCTTGTTGATTCTCCATCAGAACTCTTGCTGCAGCATTTTGGATCAGCTGAAGACTTTGAACTGCATTTTGTAGACTTCCTGATAGTAAAGAAGTGCAATAGTCCAGCCTTGAAGTAACAAATGAATGGACTAGTTAGTTGGCAGTGAAAGCCATGCAAACTGATTTTTTTCCAAAGCGCTTTCATCTGCAATCCGTTTATGTGAATTTGTAAACTACCATTAATGACCTTAAATTTATTTTTAATTATAGATTTAATTTGTTGCTATCCTAAGAATTTATTAGGCGCCCGCCTATGCATTGAAAATGCATGGGGGAGGCCTTATGCTATGCACCTAATAAGGGTTTCTTTATTATTATTTTTATTACATATTATTCTTCCGTCACCATTAATACAGGCCAACCGTAGGGTCTACCCCCACTTACTATATATCGAAACGTTGGTCTCAACGACGCGATGAGGGCTTTTTGTACTTGACGGCATTTCGACTTATGGTTGGAACAAAATTCGCAAAAAAACATCGAAAAATTGTCATTTTCAACACTCAACTGTGTCGTCATGCTTTCACCTACGAACATCGTTTAACTTCCAGTTTGTAGATATATATTTGAAATATTCAGAAGTGAAAACGGAATGTAAATATCTTTTATCGTTTTCTCATCACTCCATTTTCAGTTACCATGGTGACAAAATTCTCCAAAATTATACATCAAAACGTAGGTCTTTTTGTCTGGATTCAGAAAATGTAACCCTCATTGGTGTAGGACTTATAGATTTTTTTCATCACGCCATTTTCACCTACCCTGGTGACAAAATTGTCTAAAAAAACAACAAACAACTTTAGCCTACTCGCTCAATTTTCGCTCTACATGCACAAATTATACATCAAAACGTAGGTATTTCTATCTGGATTCAGGAAATGTAACCCTCATTGCTGTAGGTCTTATAGATTTTTCGCAAATCACCTCAGACCGGCAACAACCCCAAAGTCAAAATTATGTAAAAAAGACCGAACAACTTCAGCCTACTTGCTCAATTTTCACTGTACGTAGACATATTGTACATCAAAATGTAGGTCTTTTTGTCTGGATTCAGGAAATGTAACCCTCATTGGTGTACGATTTATAGATTTTTCGCAAATCACCTCAGACCGGCAACAACCCCAAACCCTCCCCATTCATTTCCTATGGAGAGATTTTGAAAAATGCATAGATCGTCTTGTTCCTCGATCTGTTACAAAATAAACACAGAAAAAATTACGTCTGTACCATTTATGGTTCCCGAAAGATTGAGCGCTGTTTGAGTCAAAGTATTCCATTCTGATCCAATTACATACACTCTCCCTCATGTCTCTGCATGCTGCAGACGGCCAGCCAGGGCCGGACCCAGCCATAGGCGAACTAAGGGGCCACTTGGGCCCACTGGTGCAAAGGAGGGGGGCCCCCCCAAACTTTCCTTTTTTTTTTTTTCTTTTTTTTTTACAAGTAACAGTTAAATAACTTGAACAACTGGTATAAATGAATGATGATAAAGGAATTTATTTAACATGTTTTGGGACAGTTTGTATTCAGACGTTTTAAGAAAACATTAAAGTATTTTATGTATTGTTTATTAATTTATTTTATATTACTACTTAATCTCCTCCTTTTCCTGTCAAATCCTGCCTCAAGCATTTCGCTGGCTCTCCTTATTATTGTAAACTGTGTAATGTAACGAGAGTTCAGGGACATTCTCCATTGGGATAGAATGGCACCCACTGCATTAGCTGTGATGAATGTACATGTGGTGTTTGTTGGTTCTGCTGCTTATTAAAAAAAAACTCGCCTGATTGTTAACCCATGTGGTAACAATCAGGCTTAGGCTACTGGAGGACATCAGGGCCAGTTTTTCTCACTCTACTGATTTCTACTGTTCTCCAGTTTTGCATTGCATTGCATTGAAATGACTGTTTTTCAATGCAATTTCAGCTTTTAAGTTTTTGCTCTCTCTTTTTTTTTCATAGCAGGTACACCTGGTCTGGCGTTCTGTTAGCTGTGACATCGTCCAGGAAATACAGATCACCCGTTATTACCATCAAATGTAGAACAGATTACTGGATCGATGTGTGCTTCTGTGCTTTTTTGTCTCTCTTGATGTGTCTCTGCTCTGTCTTCTCTAAACCCGAGTCGGTCGAGAGAGATGACCGTACATACTGAGTCTGGTTCTGCTGGAGGTTTTCCTTCCTGTTAATGGGAAGTTTTTATTTCCGCTGTCGCTTCATGCTTGCTCAGTATGAGGGATTGCTGCAAAGCCATGGACAATGCAGAGGACCCTCCCTGTGGCTCTACGCTTCTCCAGGAGGAAATGCTGCTTGTCAGGACTTCAACTGGCAAACAACTGGTTCCCTTATATAGGATGTTTTTTTAAGCAATCTGTATAATCTGATCCAATCTGTATAATATGATTGAATTCGACTTTGTAAAGTGCCTTGTGATGATGTGTTTCATGAATTGGTGCTATATAAATAAAATTAAGTCAAGTCCTCTGAATTTTGTGAGAAAGTGCAGAAATCTGTTTTGTTTAGAATTAATACTCCTTGTGTCTCTGGCTTCCTCTGTTGATATCTGTACCCAGGTCCAGCATGGGCTTCTCTGTGAAATGCCTCCTCAAAACTTGATTGTTTGTTAAGTCACATTTCCTGCCACAGTTGTTTGCTGCTTCTCCACCGAAGCCAGGCCTGCAAGCTCTCCACCATCAGCCATCACTTATCAGTTACCCTCCTTCACTGCCTCGAATTTTAGTCATACTCAAAAACTGCTAGTTGAAAGAATAATTAATTTCATTATTATTTTCTGTTTAAATATCCAGTCATACTCACTGAATTAGAACATCTTTTTTGAATGTTTTTTAGTCTGAAAATGACAAGTACCTTTTGAAATTAACCTTAATGCAGGTACCAAACTTGTCCTTAAACCACAATAATTGTATTTATTTTACTACTATAATGTACTATTTTAATCTTAAATCTTATTTTTATTAGTTGGGATGGCTGCCAGCACAACACTGAATTATGTCCTCGTGACAGAAATCATCGCTAGAAAATAAGTCATCTACAGGGGTTGGACAATGAAACTGAAACACCTGGTTTTAGAGCACAATCATTTATTAGTATGGTACAGAGCAGAGGTGTCAAACGCGGCAGCCAAATGCATTATCATCATTCAACAATGATTACTGAAAAAGACGTACTTCGTTCCTGCAGCTCCTGTCCACGAGTGGCGCTGTGTATTATTCAGAGCAGACAACAAGCAGTACTCTTTGAGTTCCGGGTCAGAGGTGAACTCCTCCATCTTGTTGCTGCTAATGCTAGCAGTGCTAGTGCTGCCGTTTTTCCTAAATTACTGAAGGATATTGTTGAATCAAGTCCAATTAACCCAGACGAAGGATTCCATTGGGTGTTTTCCTTGCAACTACGTGACGGTGAGTCGTTTATTTAATGTCGGTTTTATATTATGGTAGAAATGCGGTGGCTAGGCTACACACCACTGAGCTATATGCTACACGAATTGGCATCTTAAAAATGGTCTTATAAGCTTAAAAAAATCATTCTACTATTGTTGATTTAGTGGCCGAATACAAGATATGTTCTCAAAGCGTTAAAAAAGCCCTTTGATTTTTCAACATTTTGTCTTTTAAGGATAATTTTAAGTTACTTTTCATTAAATTTGTCAATGGTCTATGGAAGTCTGGAGGGATGGCAATTCAAGTCTTAACAGTAGTGTCATGATGCAGCCTGAAGGCTGCATTCTAAACACTTCCTCGACCCCTTCCTCAGTGCAGCCCTGATTGGGAACACCTGACAGGACTGCAATCAGCCACGGACTCGCTCCACCTGCTCTCACCACTATAAGACTCACCTTCAGTTTGTCCTTGTTGCCGATTCGTCTTAGTCCCCTGAACACCATGCCTGTCTTGTTCATGCTCGTCTCCTGGTTCTGTTCCTGTCTGCTCCGGTCTGTTCTCGCCTGCCAGTTTCCTGTACCCCTGCAACCTCCGTCTGGTAACTGACTTTGGCTTCATCATCCACTACCTGCTGTCTCAATAAACTTTGGAAACCAGCTCTGTGTGTGTGTGTGCTGTGTCCGGGTTCATCCAAGACAAAATCATGACAAGTAGCACTTAGTGTGTGTTTTTAAGTCCCAAAAACTGTGAATAAATGTTTTTCAACATGTTACAATCACTGTGACCAGTTCCTATGCATAATGCACTTAAATAAATGTTTAACTGAGTAAAAGTACTGTTGAAATTGCAAATACTTGTCTTAAACTCTGAGGTTATTCATAATGTTGTGTAAAAGGGAAATCTTTTTATTATAAAAATCAACAACAAGTCCACGCAGTGACGCACCCATCTAGCACAAGTATGGGGGTCAAGGGAATGCCATGACATGGCAGCCCAAACCATCACTGCTTCGCTCTGGGCATGCAACAGTCTGAGTGGTACGCTTCTTTGGGGCTTCTCCACACCGTAACTCTCCCGGATGTGGGGAAAACAGTAAAGGTGGACTCATCAGAGAACTATACATGTTTCACATTGTCCACAGCCCAAGATTTGCACCATTGAAACCGACATTTGACATTGGCACGAGTAACCAAAGGTTTGGCTATAGCAGCCCGGCTGTGTATATTGACCCTGGGGAGCTCCCGACGGACAGTTTTGATGGAAACAGGAGAGTTGAGGTGCACATTTAATTCTGCTTTGACTTGGGGAGCCGTGGTTTTATGTTTTTTGGATACAATCCAGGTTAGCACCCGGACATCCCTTTCAGACAGCTTCCTCGTGTGTCCACAGTTAATCCTGTTGGATGTGGTTCGTCCTTCTTGGTGGTATGCTGACATTACCCTGGACACCGTGGCTCTTGATACATCACAAACACTTGCTGTCTTGGTCACAGATCCAAGGCAAGGGAAATTTATTTATATAGCACAATTCAGTACAGAGACAATGCAAAGTGCTTTACATGATTAAAATATAGCAAAATAAACGCAAGTAGGAATAAAATGTAGATAGAAAATAGAATAAAAGCAATGTAGAATGTAGAAACAAAGACGAACATTAAAAACAGTAAAACAGTTTAACTAGAACAGTCAAAGGCAATTTTAAACAAATGTGTTTTTAATCTTGATTTAAAAGAACTCAGGCTTTCCGCACTTTTACAGTTTTCTGGAAGTTTGTTCCAGATAAGCGGAGCATATGAACTAAATGCTGCTTCTCCTTGTTTAGTTCTGGTTCTAGGTATACAGAATAGGCTGGAGCCAGAAGACCTGAGTGGTCTGGAAAGTTGATACACTGATAACAAGCCTGTAATGTATTTAGGTGCTAAGCCATTCAGGGATTTATAGACTAACAGAAGTATTTTAAAGTCTATTCTCAGAGATACAGGGAGCCACTGAAGATCCTTTCGAGACATTAGTTCTTTAATCCTGGAAAAGTTCCTCAGGTGATAGAAAGCCGACCTTGTAACTGTCTGTAAATGCTTTTGGAGGTTCAGGTCTGAGTCCATCACTACACCAAGGTTTCGGGGCTGATCAGTGGTTTCTAGCTGAAGCGACTGAAGCTGTGTGCTAACTTTTGATCTCTCCTCTATTGGTCCAAATATTATTACTTCAGTTTTGTTTTTATTCAATTGAAGAAAGTTTTGACACATCCAACAAGATGTGCACCAACAATTTGTCCACCTTTGAACTCACCCATGTCACCCATAATGTTGTGTGCATTGCAATATTTAAAATCACCAAGCGATGAGAGCCTACGACCAAGGAACTCGGAAGCTTTGCCCTTGACGGTTATGCGCACCACCAGGCGGGCGCCTTCTTCAACTTTTTCAGAAGTTGAACGATTCTAGTTAGGCGCCCGCCTATGCATTGAAAATGCATGGCGGAGGCCTTATGCTATGCACCTAATAAGGGTTTCTTTATTATTTTTATTAGGCGCCTGCCTATGCATTGAAAATGCATGGCGAAGGCCTTATGTTATGCACCTAAAAAGGGTTTCTTTGTTTATTAATCTTCCGTCACCGTTAATACAGCCCGAACCGTAGGGTCTACCCCCACATCCTATATATCGAAACGTTCGTCTCGACGCCGCGATCAGGGCTTTTTGTACTTGACGCCATTCGGCTTACGGTTGGAACAAAATTCACCAAAAACCACTTCTTCAACACAGTTGACCTCTCAAAAATGCACGGCTGAGCACAGCACTGGTGTTTTGGTCGAGTGGGTTAGATGTCGGGCTGCGAAGCAGAAGATCGGACATTCGAATCCAAGCTGTGCCAATTTCAGAGAATTACATTTTCACCCAATATTTTATTTCCCTTTGGCTTTAAAAAACGATTTTGCAATTTAAATCAATAAAGTTCACCTCATGCCTTTAACTTTTTTATTCACATATTTTATTTTTTCATGCTACATTGAAGTATTTAATCATGTTTTAATAACACCAATTTTCCATGCTGCTTCGATGCAGACCTTCTCCTGTCGGCTGTTGGCTCATTAGCAGGCTCATTTGTTGTGGACTCTTGTCATTCACACAGAACAATAAACCATGCCAGTCGACATGAGTTTTAAAAACGGCAAAGCTTTGTCTTAAGCAGAAACGTGCCTCTACTCAGTGCTGCGTTCTTAGACCAGTGTGATGCGTTCGCGAGCGTCAGAAAGCTATGGTGCATTCAGGAGCATGGGATATTTCTAATTTACAAGGAAAGACGCATAAAACCAAACAGAGCCCGAACCGTAGGGTCTACCCCCACAAACTATAAATCAAAACATGCGTCTCGATGCCGTGAAGTGTGCTATTTGTACTTCACGCCATTTCCAGTTACCATGGCAACGAAATTAGCGAAAAACCACCTTAAAAAAAACCCATAGGAATGAATGGAGTCGGATAGAAAGAAAGCCTCAAAAAACCTCCAACTGACCATTTTCAACGCTTTACTGTATCGTCAGGGCTATCAACTCTCACGCATTGACCGTGTGACACACGCATTTCACTAACTTCACACGCTCACACGCAACAGGAGCCCTATACAGTATTTAGTTATGCATTTCCCCCACTGTTTATCCCTCGCACGCAGCGAACGGGGGTAAAATCCGCCCACCTCACCGCCTGTAGGAGGCTGGAATAATAACCCCTGTGCCAGCCAGTTCCAGGCCATCTTTTGCCATTTGATGGTGCTGTGTGGTGTGTCTCCCAGCACATTGGTAAATGTGGCAGCACAGGATGAAACTGGGTCCCTGTCGGCTTTTAAGATGGCGTCTTCTACAGTAGCAGAAGAAACAGAAGAGCTTCCTTCTCCGCTTGCCAGCATTACTGCTGATTTTTATATATATATATATATATATATATATATATATATATATATATATATATGACGTGTGTATATATATATGACGTGTATATATATATATATATATATATATATATATGTGTGTGTGTGTGTGTGTGTGTGTGTGTGTGTGTTATGAATATAAACATCAATTTGTTAAATCTAAACATTGTGGTCTTCATTATTTCATAAAACCTTGTGACATGTGAACCTTTAGCAACAGACTTTTTGGAGGACTCTTCAAGAGGTAAAATTAAGAATATGAGAGAAGAATTCTGTTAGGATATCAACAAGGTCAAGTGGAACGAGCTGTTTATCCCAGAACTGCATGGCACACTTAGATGGCACTGACCCAAAAGATTGGCACATATCTATCAGATACCACCCTGGAGGTGACGCAGCTTCCCTGCTGATGTCACAGTTTGGATGTGTACCGCCCTTGTATGGGTGTGTCCCGAGATCCCTTTATAATGTTTGCGTGATGAGCACTCGAGGCCTTCCTGCCGATCAGGGGCCCATCAGCGCTGGTGTGACTGTAACTATTTCTCTGTCTTTACTTAGATAAAATATAACTAAAAGCATCCTTGTCTGTTTTATGCGTCCTACATTCAGGGTAAAAAGTAAGTGGGAGTCGCCTGACTGGGTAAAACGAACTGGGTCCACCGAGGGTGCTTCACCGTAGTCACGGCACGGTGAAACAGTAACAAATTGGTGTTTCCACCCGGACCCAAAAGGCGGCATACCACCTTCCGTTTTCCGGCCAGGACGCCATTCCGGAAGAAAAACACAACGTGCGGCCGCACAAAAAAAGGTAAGGAGATTTCATTCATCTCCTAGTGTCTTTTTCTTCCTGGAGGGCCGACTTTTTGTATTTCTAAAGGCAGAGAAAGGTTTGAGGATAATTGTTTGCAAACGTGTCGATGAGAATTTGGGATTTGCGTGCGGTCACAGAGGTGAGAGTCCGGGAATCCTTGGCCAGGGTTCCGAAAATACTGTGCACCTTGAGAATTTAGGGTTTAAAAGGTCCCCTTGTTAGGCACAGAGGAAAATACGTGTTCCTCTGTGCGTAGCATAAAAGCGGCCATTCTGACAGACACGCCTGTACGCGTGGCTTCTAAAACATCGTGTAGCCTAGAAAATGTGGGTTTAGATGCCCCCTTATTTTCCGCGAGGACGAACCTAAAAGTCGTTTTTGCGGTAATATAAAAGCAGCCTTTTTCGAAAAACGAGCGCGTACGACCTGGCTAATACACAATAGTATGAATGCGGTGGTTTGACGTTTTGCTAAAACCCCGATTACAGACGAATATAGAAAGAGAAAAAAGCCAGTGGACGCACACACAACCAGCAGGACCGGAGGTACGTACTGAGTTAACTAAAGATTGGCCAGAGAGTGTGAGTGTATGTGTGTGTGTGTGTGTGTGTGTGAGACACGTTATTGTCATTGAGCCGTGGAAGTGAAGTGAAGGGTAAGGGCCTTCTCATCCTGAGTACACTGGCTCATTGAAACTGCCGTGTAAAAACACAATAATAAGGCATATAGGAACATAATAAGTTTTGGTGTCTGAGAGATAAAAAATAAGCTCTCATTGGACCGGGGTCAGGACGCTGTCCCAGCAGGTTGGCCAAGACGTGTGAGTGCTGGAATGGCTGAGAATCAGGCAGAAAATGAGCTCCAGGGGGGTTCTTTAGGAACACTGCTGGAGACAGGAAAAAGGAGCATAATGGCAAACTTCCCACACAAAGATGCTGAAAACCATTTAAAACAATTTGAGGAGTGGTGTGAAAAAATGAGGAGAGACGGGGTTTTTGGTGATACAGAAGGGTCACCACCAGAGGCCAAAATGTGCACTTACTATTTACAGATGTTAAAAAATAGATTAGCCCTAGCACAAGTAGAAACGGGTGATGCAGGTGAGTTTGCTCGAGAAAAATACCAAAAAGAGGAAATCAAAATAGCAGGCTTGATAAAACTAACTGAACTGTATTTCAGCATGTGCTTCTCAGGCCTCGACAAACAACAAGAGAGTGAAAATGTGCAGGGGGTAAGGGAATCATCTTCTTTCAAACAAGAAGGTAAGTACACAACTATGCAAAACAATCTGCATGGTGATAAGGGAGAACTGTTATCCAAGGCCAGGAGTGTGGTGACTTCATCAGACCCTTCGGTGCAGGTGCCTGGTATGGTGTTATGTGGGGGACAGATAAGCTGTGACGTAAGACCCAGATGTAACCTGCATTCTAGCGAAACTGATCTTCCTTTACCTGCAACAAAACAAAGTGTGCAACTGCCATTGTTTCAGACTCACAGTGCAACAGGACAGGTGAATGCAGCTGTTTACAGCCCTCTTTCATGTGCTGACAACGTTCATCTGAGGCACATGTTCCCTGATCCCAGAAAAGGGGCGCACCTTTGGATCAAAGCATTCGTGGAGACTTTAAGCGGGTATGTATTGGCTATTGGTGATGTGAGGACTGGCTTATCAGCATACCTGGAACCACAAGAGGTACATGCGGTTGAAGTCTCTGCTGGAACGGACGTACTAGGAACAGCTGCCCCTCTGGCCCCGGTGGCACAGCAACTTTGGAGCACACTGAGGGCGTTTTATCCGGTAAGTACGGATTCTGCCCTTTTAAATGACACTACACGTTGTGCAGGGGAGTCGGCTTCAGCATATGTGAACAGAATGTTGAAAATTTGGGAAAACCACACAGGCTCTTGCCCGTTATCAGTCACGCTGCAGCAACTCTTTAAACAAGCAATGTTAAAGGGCCAGGTACAGGATGTTAAGCAGAACATGTATAGAATGGTTGCGAGTTATGATATGCCTTTAGATCAATGGATGGCAGCTTTGGTTCATCAGCTGGATATAGATGATAAAAACATGGAGCAACTTAGCAGTGATATACAGAACTTAAAACAACAACTCGTAGCTGAACAGCTACAACAGCTGAGAGACAATCAAAGTAAAAGGAGGAGGAGGAAGAAGAATGTTGCAAAAGCTCAGATGGTTATGGCCCCGACACCTGTGTTTGGTTCAGACCAGTTTGTGGGATCCCTCCCTCCAGAAGTACCATTTCAGATGTATCAGAGTCCTCCATGGGGACAAATTCCCAGCAGAGATACACAGCAGTACAGAAATCATAGAAAGGGACCAACCAAAGGTTATGATGTGCCCTTGTGCTGGACGTGTGGTTACCCAGGGCATTTTGAAAGAAGCTGCCCTAACCGTCGTTAGGATCTGACCAGCCCTTCCTCCCTGTCAGAAGTAAAGGCCTGCGTGTGTTTGTTTGTCTGAATGTCGTCAGTTTCTATGTATCTGTATGTATGTAACTGTATGTAACTGTACGTATGTATGTGTCGTTTGTAACTAAACGTTCTTCTGTGTGAATTAATTAATTCGGTTAAAAATTATTGTTCATGGTTTCAAGATGATCATTTGTTTTGGGAGAACTGCAGCTCCGTAATTCAAATGACATTTTGAGCATGGACTAGGTTAACAAAAAGGTAAAAGTAAGAGAGATTTAAATAACAAAGTTTGTTTTTTTTAACATTAAATATCTGGGCAAATTAAATTGTTACACTGAGATATGCTAACGTGTCTTAAACAGAAAATATCCCAGGGCTGTAAGAAATACTTGGGACTGGGGATAAAAGTTTTTGTTGTTTGGAGCTTAAATATGCAGTACAGCAACCAGAGGCGGTAGGGCTGTATTCAGTTATGCTATTAGATTGTGCTTGGCTTGTGTTTGTCAATGAATTCATGACAGCTGAAATAATAACAGAGAAAAAGCTTTTATATTGTAATTTTAGAACATTAATAAAATGGCAAACAGCATATGGGGAGCATATGGGAGAATGTTTGGGAGAAAAGGATTTTACAGCTGCCTAAAAAGAAGAATTTAAGAGCACTAAGATATACATGATTTTTGATTTAAATAGATGAGACAAACTGCTTTAAACAGACTGTATGGGACTAAATATGGTTGCTTTTCTAAGGGTTCTGTATTAATTTATTTTATTTCTTTTTACTGGGGATTTGAATGCAGCTAATGAGAAATTTTGAGAAGTATCACAAGGCCACATTAAGCATGTCATCGGTTACAAAAGCATCTGATGTTATTAGTTATGCTGAGCTGAGGCAAGCCTCAGAGGGTCAGTTTAACCTGAAGCAGGACAAAAGATATGATAAACAAATCTGACCATGATGTAAACATCTGAATGTTATGGCAAGGCTGGGTCTGTGTGTTCTAGCCTGGGGGCACGAAAACTATGTCAGAGGGAAAAAATAAAATAAAGCCAGCTTTTGAAGGGATTCTACTTCTAATCTCTTTGTTTTTGGGTAGCCTTCTCAATATGCTTACGAGAAAACACTTATTTACAGAAAAACACTAGAAGCTCAAAAAACTAAAAGAGAAAATCATTGATTAAAGTTTCACCCTTGACCAATTTAGATTGAAAAGTTATATATGAATAAAAGTATTACTAACAGCAAATACACATGGTCAAAGGACCAGAAGGATATCAAAAAGTACGTCAAAAACCTATGTCATATTGTAATAGACATAATTGTGCTCCTTGGAAGACAATTTTGTTTGTTTTTGTTTGTTAATTTCTTTTGTTTTTTGTTTTCTTTCTGTTGGAGGGGTTCTGAACGGAGTTCAGGGGAAAGGTGAGGAATAGATCTAATTTCCCAGGATCAGCAGAACAACATCACGTTAAAGTGACACTAAGGGGACCAGGGTTTTAACTACATGCAATTAACACTCTTGTTTTTCTCTGAGTTATTGCTTTCAGAATAAAGGAGACGCCACCTTTCTGCCAACGGGGGGCTCTGAGGAGACAGTGCGGTAAGGAGTTATAATCAGATTTGGACACTAAATTATACTTAGTTTTGACTGAGGAGATCTTCCGGCAGGAAAGGTGGTGTCTTAAAATTGTTTGTTGCTTTCTGCTATTAACAGCTCTATCTTTCTGCTTCTTTTTCTTTGCAAAGAAACCTGGTCAATATGATAGGGATGTGCTAACATAGAGATTTAGTCTCATTTTAGACATTCTCAGATGCGAGAGAATACAGAAACAGTGCCGCAGTGCCATGGGGGCTGATCCTTGGGACAAGGAGAAAAAGGTGATGTACTTGACTCCTGCCTAATCCAGTTTTTAATCAAAAAAAAAAAAAAAAAAAAAAAAAAATCAGTAATTTTTGCAGAAGCTGCATAGAGGTTTAATGGGGAATGTGATGCTACAAAGTTAAGAGAAATGTTTTTTATTAATGAACTTATACAAAGAGGTTGAACTGTCTGTAAAATATTTTGCTTGGATAAATTTTGAAGGGATCAAGATCTGGGGTAAAGGTGAAAAACTTCAAGAATAATTTTGTTTCAGAGGGAACGATGTGGTTGATTTTGTTTTGAGACAGTTTTCTTGTAATTTTTGTTTTGATTTTTTCTTTTCAACTTATTTACACTACACTACGGATGAAGATAGACAATTCTTGTATTGGAAAATTTGATTTTGGACAAAATCCATATTGGCAAAATGCTGGCAGAATTCCTTGTGGTTTCAGACACAACGGTTGGAGAAAGAAGATTCATGGACAATGCTCGTCCTGGAACGATGTTGTGATACTGAACTGAGACATGAGGACTGAAAATGGACAACTAATTGCGGGGGAAAAGACAGACGCATCGGATAACCTTCAATGGACCGCAACACGAAACAAAGATGAGTTGGCAGACACCCCTTCTGCATTTCACATCAGATTTTCCTGCACATAATTAAAACACGAAACACACATTAGAAACATACACATTGGCGGATGCGCTTAGAAGACAACTTTCAGATTAAAAGCAATCAAGATTATTATTAAACCCCTAGGATGTTAATTGTTTTAAGTCAGAGCTGTTATTAGCGAGCGATAAGAGGGTCAAACGCATTCGGACAAGTGGTACTGGTCTGGAAACAAAGCTGGTAGAGATTTTGGGCCGCTAATAAGAGGGATTTTCTTTTACTTTTCTAACAAAGTTTTTATTTAAATCATTTAAAGTACATATAGATATGTTTTGGAATTTTATTAACCCCACAGGGGGTTTTGAATAAGATTCAAAGAGGCACCTTTAAGATACAATAAGCTTCATAAAATACATCATGCATGAGAAGAAATAGGGGGAACCGCTAAAAGACATCCATTTTGCACCAAAATATTAAGTTACGGGATGAGAGCATAGAGCAGCTTAAGTAATTATACTAAACCTAAAAGGTTTGACAACTTATATTGGGGATTACAGTAAGGGAATTACATAGAGGGGCCGTCTAAACGTAAAAGGAAAGTGGATAAGAACAATGTATGCTATTACATCAATGGGCGATAATTATGATCATGGAAAAACTGGTGGGCGAAAAAGTTAAAGTAGGCATTACAGCAACAGTTAATAGCATAACCGACTGAACGAACGAGTGAGCAAGCTAATTTTTCAATATAAGCAGAATAACTGCAGGTTTAGAATAATTCCTTATTCTAATAAATAACTTGGGTAAATTAGGATTAAAGCACCAATGTAAATAGTTTGGAATTGTACGCAGTTACCTAAAAGGTGTGAGGAGACTTAACAACTATCTGTTTGAACACAAAATAGCACAATAGTTGTTCTTTAACTAAATGTTAAAACATCCAGAAGAAAAGAACACATAAACATAGTTTAGCCATCTATTAACCTAGTGGTCTTTTAGACCAGGATAATCTAACGTTCGTCCTCTTGTACATGCAGAAAAGTAATGAGGTCAATTAGATTAGTTGGACGTTTGGTATCTGGTCAGGACAGCAGAAGCACTCCTGGACACAAGATGAGGATAACAGCTCCAACATGATATCAATGCATGAAGGTTGGCTCTGAGGAACATCAGAGCTGCAATGGCATCAGACAGTGACACTACTGCTGTGATAAAGAAAATCTTGAAAAGAACTATGCATGACTGCTTTGCTTCACAGGTGATGGAATTCAACTACAAGGTTTCACGAACACGACATGGAGAGGTTGGCGTTCAGAAAACGTACCTAGAACACACTTTTGGACTCTTTGGGGTAAATGGGCTCTAAAGGGGGACACTTAACAGGAGATGAACTGAAAGCCTGGGCTTACGACGAGAGACATTTCAGACAGGGGGTGTGGACACCCAGGAATTGCTGCTGTGGTTTGAAAATGTCAGAAATTTGTCGCAGGTGGTGGAGTGTTTCGATGACCCAGGCGCTTGGAACAAAGGAGACGACGTCGTGTTCCCACAGGGATTACCTGTAACCTAACACTGACAGTGAACATTTTTGTTTTTGGGTTTGCTGGGGTTGCCAAAAGGAGCATCGGAGATTACTTTCTCTATCCTGACCAGGTTCACACTTAAAATGCAAAGAACAAAATTATAGAGGCCAAAACAAATACGGACATAGAGAAGTGTTTATACAAAGAATTCCACTATTCGTCAATTTAAGGTGCAGATACTAAGGCTAAACAAAGAATTAGAAGAAGGGCAAAACTTAAAGCTGATCATTTACCAACGGGTGGTCAATATTTAAGAGGGTTTAAAGGAACTGCACAATTTCTTCAATAATCACAACAGACAGTGATTGATGAAACAAAAAAGCAAATTCTAGAATGGGAATTTTTAATCTGCTGGGACAAGACGGTGTAAACATAAAATAAGGATTTATAGATCACTGGGTGATATAAGATCACAAAGGTAATAATAATAAATGTATGAGAATGTAAGAAAATCACTCGGAGTAATGTCTGCTTAAAGTTTTTCAAGGATAAACTAAACACATGAGAACAAGAACTAGATACTTGTTAAAGGGTTGATTTACTTGGGGATATAATTATGCTTGGATGTATTATCAATTAAACTAATGTTGAATGACTGAAAAAGGTTTAAAGACCTAGAGCAGTATGGAGCTTCTTACATGGTCAGGGGGCGATGTGTCTAATAAGCAACAATGACTTACTGCTGACAGCATACTACAGTTTAAAGGTTTGTTTCAAACAAGATTCATACAGGGGGACATAAGATAAAACCAGGGTCGCTTACAAAAGCTGTCTGTTAAAACAAGCAGAAGTGATTAAAAAATCAAGAATTAATGGGGTTAGAATTGCTCTTCGCTCTAGGTGGAGGGCACATTCAATTACAAGTCTTTTGGGTTGATGCACGTCAAGCTGAAAGTGATTCACAGAACTACTTCCTGTCTCCGCCCTGGGCTACACCCACTTCCTGAATAGCAACCAATCACAACTCCGTGTGGGCGAGGGGCATGCACACACTTCCTTTCTCTTAGCTGAGCTTTTTCAAAATAAGACAAGAAGTACATAGGGCTGCTTCTTATTAATATCACAACATTATTCTGCAAATATATATAGTGGAACTTTCTTTTACAAACTTAAGGGTTTTTCTGTTGGACTTTTTAGAAAAATATGAAGTATTTTGCAGCTGGTTCAGTAAGAAGTTTCTGAAAGGTTTTAATACAATTCCTTGTGTGCTAGATAAATTAAGATGAACCGTGTCACAGTAGCCATGAAACATATGATGATAAATTTCTATTGCAGAGATCTTTTCAACTGTTGGACAATTGTAAGGTGAGACACACATGGGAAAGAATTATAGAGAAATGCTGCTGCAGATAACGTTGAACTTTCAGATTTCTCTTTTATATAAGAGTAATGCAAGATCTAATGATTACAGTAAAGGAGGTAAAGCTAAGAGCATAATAATTGTGAACGGAAATATCTGGATGTGAAAGTGTTTGAAGAAGGTAAATGTAAAAAGGATTGGGAGTCTTGATAAGAACACTAATTACACCTTGTTTCTGTTATCCAACAGTAAACAAGGCTTGGTGTCTGCCAACCATCTCAACAGAGCATTTTCCTGGGGATAAAATGCTTCTTGCCTGAAAAAAGACAGGACACTCATTACCATCCAACTAAATCGTTTTTGTCCATGCGGAGGAACCAAGAAGAGGACTGGGGATGAAGAAGCCAGTGAACTCTGATTCCTTATTCTTCAACGGGAGGAGTTGCCTGAAGAGACCCTAAGCGCGATTAGATTATTTTCTGCCTTGTGCCTGAATGGCCTGAAGGCTTCATTAACTTTGCGTTATTGACGTACAGACTCTTTTTATATCACAAACCTGATTTTTTACTTTCTCTTCTCCACTGACTTCCATCACCATGTTTGATTTTATGTGTTATGATGTTTATACTGTGATGTTGCAATATGTTGATCATTATGGCTTTATGACTAAAAATGAAAACTCTCTGTTACAGACACACACACCAAGACCTACAGTTCTTGCAATCTTTTTGCTTTGTTATATAGAGAACCAGGATCTGATGGCTATCACAGATCCATAAATTACTCGGTAAGGCTAATTTTTAGATTCAATACAGGGTGTCTTCTCGCTCAGATTGGCCCAGAGTGGGATTCCCCTAGACTGGGCTCCATCACTTTTTTGCCATTTCTTAGAGATGGTTTTTTGTGATGAAGACTCAGCCTGCCCTCTGATGCCCCCTACTGGTACTCTTGGATTTGTGAGGACTGAAGGTGTTGGATGATTGTCCATAGGAATGGAGAGGGGAGAACCAAGTAGGAGGTTTCTTGGGGTGGGGGTAGAGTAGACGAATTTGGCCTTGATTAAGGTACACCTTTAGCTTATATAGTCTAAAGTAAACTTAAAATAATGTGCGCATAGGAACCTAAAACAGGCCTAGCTTGAATAGTTGAACCCTAAATTGTAGATAAAATGCTTGGACTGTGGGCTTGAGTAAAAAAGGCTGAATTATGAAGTATTCATGCTGATTGATGCTAAGATGTTTCCATTGTGGTTTGTCCGGCCCTTTTCTTGGAACTGTTTTCGTTGTGATGTGCCTTTGGGGCACACCAACAGGGGGGGCTAACGGACAACTGGACTGTTTTTACAAAGTGCTTTTCAGTCACACCAGCAGAGATTGTGTGACCCCAGAGACTGAACCGCACTATCGACTGCCATGGAGATCACAGATGGATGGACTCTGGAAGCCGGAAGCTGACGTGCGTGGATTGCTTGGACTGGACGGAATGACCGACTGTTCTGGGAGAGGGACAGACTGAGAGTTGTCGTTCCACTGGTTGATCATCTTTGGTGATGTGCCATAATGACACATCATCAGGGGGTCTGTTAGGATATCAACAAGGTCAAGTGGAACGAGCTGTTTATCCCAGAACTGCATGGCACACTTAGATGGCACTGACCCAAAAGATTGGCACATATCTATCAGATACCACCCTGGAGGTGACGCAGCTTCCCTGCTGATGTCACAGTTTGGATGTGTACCGCCCTTGTATGGGTGTGTCCCGAGATCCCTTTATAATGTTTGCGTGATGAGCACTCGAGGCCTTCCTGCCGATCAGGGGCCCATCAGCGCTGGTGTGACTGTAACTATTTCTCTGTCTTTACTTAGATAAAATATAACTAAAAGCATCCTTGTCTGTTTTATGCGTCCTACATTCAGGGTAAAAAGTAAGTGGGAGTCGCCTGACTGGGTAAAACGAACTGGGTCCACCGAGGGTGCTTCACCGTAGTCACGGCACGGTGAAACAGTAACAATTCCTAGGGCAATAAAGTAAAAATAACAAACACTAAAGTGGTACTATTATGAGAAAAACGTCATATTAAGAGGGAACATTTCCAGAATAGTCACAGTTTGCATAATTATTTTACTCCTGGAGTAATAGGACCAGGTTAGATTGTTTTAATTTTTATTTTTTACAACAATAAATTCAGGAGAATGAAGTTAAAGGGATTCGAAAATAAACTTGTAATATTACAAAAACAAAAATACTTCGAATACAAAGTATATTTTGAGATTAAAGTCCCACTGATACCGTTTTAGTGACTGAGTACTGCAGATTTGCCACCTTTAAGATGGCGGACGCTCTGACGCATCGCAGCATAGGCTGAACCCACCCAATGACGCGTCTACTCTTATATTATGTCTATGGTGCGCCGATCGTTCATTATTTTATTTTTTTTTCTTGGGGGATCTTCCTTGTTACGGTAGCTGGTTGCGCTGCTGATAATATAAATATGAGGAACAGAGCGCACCACTAGACGGGCGGTGATGATCCTTTTGGATGCGGTCAGCACCCATTAAAACACGAAGAAGAAGAAGAAGAAGAAGAAGAAGAAGAAGGGCGCACCACTTTTAAAACAGAAGAAGAAGAAGTGGAAGTTTGTTGTCATAAACAGTGATGTGGAGCTGCTGTGTTATGGTAAGTGTGTTAAACGATTTAGTTTATTTGGATCGGGCTGATCCAGGGGTGGACTGGGACAAAAAATCGGCCCTGGCATTTTGGATTAGACTGGCCCACCACATTGTCATGGTTCCTAAACAGGCGCGCTTGGCCTCCCTTGGGATTGCGCAATCCCATGTTAATTGCGCTGGCTTCCATTCTGTGAATACACCCTCCTGTCTCTAGATCCTAAATTCAATTGTTCAAACAGTTATGAGCTGATTTTCCACAATTTAATATAGGTGGATTACGAATTGTGTTTTGGTCATCAAACTGTGTGCAGGTTTTTGTGCTGCTGCGCGAACATAAAAGAGCTGGTTGTAGGTAGTTACTTGGCCTATAGGCAGGGGGCGCTCAAGGAGCACCGCTCCTGATCCAAAACTGTAGAGTGACAGCAAGTTATGGATGTATTATTAGCGAGTTTTGCTAAACAAGTAAAGCACTTAAAATAACTCTAAACATACAGCCGGAACAGGACTGATCAGGGAAGGCTTTCCTCCCTGGCAGTGAGCTCCATTGAGACTGAGAGACTTTTAAAACTGAAGAAGATAAAGAGAACTTTTACTGGAAAATGAAGATATTTTTGTGCAGAAAGAGGACTAATTTATAAGTAGAGGTAAGAAAGCGATAATTAATCATGTTTTGTTTCTGTAATTAAATGTGCTTAATGTGGGTTATAGTTTTAGAATGTGTTACAAATGCAGAAATCCATCATAACTCAAACTGTTAAAGTCAAATGACAAATAATTTATTTTTATTTTTTCATCAAATCAATATTTTTCCATGTCTCTTGGTGAATTAATTTGGCTCAATCAGTCGCCTTCAGCACTTTGCATTGAGTCTATTCTGTAGAGTGTATATATTAGTAAGTCTGACTGATGACGTCGTGCCTCACCAGCTATGAACTCTACCGCCCGTACGTCACTGACTACAACCACCACCACCATATTTTACATCAGACACCGGAGCAGATGATGGGCCTGCTGTTGGGAACATGTCAGTCAGTTTGACACATTTCGGAGCGTCCGTTTGAAGAACTTGTTTCTTTTTTTCGCGCAGTTTCTCTGCGCCTCCCTTGCGTTTCTTATCCATTACTACTGTGAACACCGCTGCACAAAGTTCCACATGGAGCGTGAAGGTGTTTTTCTACTTTATGATTGGCCTAGCCCCCGTCAGACTGTCAGGGATGATAACCAATGGGCTGCAGTAGCCTGTGGTAAGGGCCGGATGATCCGAACAGACTCTTGCGCAGCTGATTTTATTTTTCTTCATGCATTATGCAAATATAACGAGGCAGATATATAAAATAATAATAATGATAATAATAATAATAATAACTAGAATCGTTCAACTTCTGAAGAAGTTGAAGAAGGCGCCCGCCTGGTGGTGGGCGTGACCGTCAAAGGCAAAACTTCCGAGTTCCTTGGTCGTAGGCTCTAATCGCTTGGGGATTTTAAAATCAAACCTTCTGAGTGAAAAGGATTTGTCTTCATCAAAACCTGCCGACCGGGAAAACTTTGCGTCTGCAGAGCTGCAAACTGCGTATTTCGATCTGAGACGCAGCTGATGAGCTAATTGGCGACAGCCGACGGTCAACGTTTCCCATTCATTTGCTACGGTAGTCCGAAACCACTACTGACATAATACACTTTTTGGCCACAAGCGTCATTTTGGGGGCGTTGTTTCCACTTCTTTTCGTAGAGCCGTTTTTAATAGAAAGAAGAAAAGGCAAAAACGGTCCAAACAAAAGGTTGTAACGTTTACATTTGTAACCTCTGCCTTACATAAACACTAGAATTAAATCTTAATAAATAAAAGTATAGACAATTATTTCAGTAACTCAATTCAGTAAGTGAAATACACTATATACAGGAGTTGGACAATAAACTGAAACACCTCTCATTTTAATGTGGGAGGTTTCATGGCTAAATTGGACCAGCCTGGTGGCCAATTCAATTCAATTCAATTCAATTCAATTTTATTTATATAGCGCCAAATCATGAAACATGTCATCTCAAGGCACTTTACAAAGTCAAGTTCAATCATATTATACAGATTGGGTCAGATTATACAGATTGGTCAAAAATGTCCTATATAAGGAAACCAGTTGATTGCATCAAAGTCCCGACAAGCAGCATTCACTCCTGGGGAACCGTAGAGCCACAGGAAGAGTCATCTGCATTGTACATGGCTTTGCTGCAATCCCTCATACTGAGCAAGCATGAAGCGACAGTGGGAAGAAAAACCACCCATTAACGGGAAAAAAAAAACTCCGGCAGAACCGGGCTCAGTATGAACGGTCATCTGCCTCGACCGACTGGGGTTACAGAACACAGAACAGAGACACAACAAGAGAAACAAAAAAGCACAGAAGCACACATTGATCTAGTAATCTGTTCTACATTAGATGGTAGTAGCGGGTGAGCCGTCTTCTCTGGATGATGTCACAGTTAACAGAACGCCAGACCAGGTGTACCTACTATGAAGAGAAAAGAGAGAGAACAGAAAGTTAAAGCAGAAATGACAACACATAATGCATAATTGAAGAACAGTAGAACTCAATATAGTGAGAAAATTAGATCCTGATATACTCCAGTAACCTCAGCCTATAGCAGTAAAACTATAAAAGGTAGGTGAGAGTAACATGAGTCACTAGTTATAATTTTTGTCAAAAAGAAAAGTTTTAAGCCTAGTCTTAAAAGTAGACAGGGTGTCTGCCTCACGGACCAAAACTGGGAGTTGGTTCCACAGGAGAGGAGCCTGATAGCTAAAGGATCTGCCTCCCATTCTACTTTTAGAGACTCTAGGAACCACCAGCAGACCTGCGGTCTGAGAGCGAAGTGCTCTGTTAGGAACATACGGGGTAATCAGAGCTCTGATATATGATGGAGTTTGATTATTAAGGGCTTTATACGTTAGAAGAAGAATTTTAAATTCTATTCTTGATTTAACAGGAAGCCAATGAAGGGAAGCTAAAATTGGAGAAATATGATCCCTCTTGTTGATTTTCATCAGAACTCTTGCTGCAGCATTTTGGATCAGCTGAAGGCTTTGAACTGCATTTTGTGGACTTCCTGATAGTAAAGAATTACAATAGTCCAGCCTTGAAGTAACAAATGCATGGACTAGTTTTTCAGCATCACTCCTGGACAGAATGTTTCTAATTTTGGCGATATTCCGGAGGTGAAAAAAGGAAACTCTGGAAACCTGTTTAATATGGGATTTAAATGACATGTCTTGGTCAAAAATAACGCCAAGATTTTTTACTTTATTACCAGAGGCCAGGTTAATGCCACCCAGATTAAGTGATTGGTTAAGAAGTTTATTTTTTGAGGACTCTGGCCCAAAGATTAAAACTTCGGTCTTGTCAGAATTTAGATGCAGGAAATTTAAAGTCATCCAGTTTTTGATGTCATCAAGACATGACTGCAGTCGAAGTAATTGATTGGATTCATCAGGATTTATGGATAAATATAGCTGAGTATCATCAGCATAACAGTGGAAATTAATCCCATGCTGTCTGATAATTTTGCCTATCGGAAGCATATATATAGTAAAGAGAATTGGTCCAAGGACTGAACCCTGTGGTACTCCACAGGTGACCCTAGAGTTTGAGGAAGATTTATTATTAGCATGAACAAATTGGAATCTGTCTGACAGATAAGATTTAAACCAGCCTAATGCTTTCCCCTTAATCCCTACAGTATGTTCAAGTCTTTGTAGGAGAATATTGTGTTCAACTGTATCAAATGCAGCACTGAGATCTAACAGGACAAGTATAGACACAAGTCCATTATCTGAGGCCATGAGAATATCATTAGTGACCTATACCAGAGCTGTTTCAGTGCTATGATGAGCTCTGAAGCCTGACTGAAACTCCTCAAGTAGGTCATTACTTTGTAAATGTTCACAAAGTTGATTAGCAACTACTTTCTCAAGAATTTTAGATAAGAAAAGAAGATTAGATATAGGTCTGTAATTTACTAACTCATCTTGATCAAGAGAAGGTTTCTTAAGTAAAGGTTTAATAACAGCTACTTTCAAAACCTGTGGTACATATCCATTTACTAAGGATAGATTAATCATGTCTAAAATAGGACCACTGATCAGAGGGAATACCTCCTTAAACAACTTGGTTGGGATTGGGTCTAACATACAGGTAGAAGGTTTAGATGAAGCTAAAATTTTAGATAGCTCAGAAAGCTCTACTGCTTCTAAACAGTTCAAACACTGTGCAGATTCTAAAGATTCCTCCAATGCTGCCTCACTTACTGAGGACGAGGTAATCATGTTTGGGAGGATGCCAATTATTTTATTTTTAATGGCATCAATTTTATTTATGAAGAATCCCATAAAATCATTACTACTAAGAGCTAAGGGAATGGATGGATCAACAGAGCTGTGGCTCTGGGTAAGTTTGGCAACTGTACTAAAGAGAAATCTAGGATTATTTTTATTCTCTTCAATTAATGATGAAAAATATGCTGCTCTAACTCTGCGGAGGGTCTTGTTATACAACAATAGTCTGTCCCTCCAGATTAAGTAGGATTCCTCTTGGTGTGTAGAGCGCCATTTTCTCTCCAATTTCCTAACATTGTGCTTCAAGGAACGCAGCTCTGAATTAAACCAAGGAGCCAGCTTCCTGTGAATAATCACCTTCTTTTTCAAGGGAGCTACATTGTCTAATGCAGAACGCAATGAGGAAGTCACATTGTTAGCAAAGGTATCGATTTGTGAATGGGAAGAAACAGCAATGCTGCCATCTACAGGGCATTTCTGCAATACTGAGGATATTAAGAAGGGGACAGACTCTTTAAGTTTTGATACAGCATTATCCGATAAAAATCTACTATAATGGAACCCTCTTTTGGGGGTGGAGAATTCAGTTAGATTAAACTCAAATGTTATTAAAAAATTATCAGACAGGACAGGGTTGTGAGAGAATACTGTTAATTCTTCACAATCAATGCCATATGTCAGAACAAGGTCTAAAGTATGGAGCCGAGAGTGCGTCGGTTCATGCACGTTTTGAGCAAAACCAATTGAATCTAGGATAGTTTTAAAGGCTACACTAAGGTTATCACATTCAGTGTCAACATGGATGTTAAAATCACCCACAATAATAACCTTATCAGTATTTAACACCAAATCAGATAAGAAATCTGACAACTCATCCAAAAACTGAGTGTAAGGGCCTGGTGGACGATACAAAACAACAAACAGAAGAGGTTTTATTGCTTTGCAGTTTGGATGAGGGAAACTGAGGGTTAAATGTTCAAAAGAACTGTAATTATTAGTTGGCCTGGGACTAATTAATAAATCAGACTGAAAGATAGTTGCCACTCCTCCTCCTCTTCCCACAGATCTGGGAATGTGGAAATTTGAATAACTGGAGGGGGTTGACTCATTTATACTAACGTAGTCCTCTTGTAGCCAGGTTTCTGTGAGACAAAACAAATCAATCTGATTATCAGAAATCAATTCATTAACTAACAAAGTCTTTGGAGGGAGAGACCTTATATTTAATAGACCACATTTTATTATTTTATTTTTAGGTTCAAGGTGAACCATATTGATTTTTATTAGGTTTTTATGATTTGTTCCTTTTAGATCAGTTTTTGATCTGTTAAGTTTTGGCCGTGGGAAAGACACCGTCTCAATAGGATAATGGATGGGTAACAGTACAGAAGCTGCAGAGAGGTGTGTTAAACTACGGCTCTGCTTCCTGGTCTGTACCCTGGGTTGTCAGCATTTAGGAGAACTAATAAATCCGGCCAGATTCCTAGAAAGAAGAGCTGCACCATCCAAAGTAGGATGGATGCCGTCTCTCCGGATCAGACCAGGTTTTCCCCAGAAAGTTCTCCAGTTATCAATGTAGCCCATGTCGTTTTCTGGACACCACCTAGACAACCAGCGGTTGAATGATGACATGCGGCTAAACATGTCATCACTGGTCAGATCAGGCAGGGGACCAGAGAAAATTACAGAGTCCGACATAGTTTTAGCAAACTCACAAACCGAAGCAACACCAACTTTGGTGACCTCTGATCGGCGTGACCGGGTGTCATTACCGCCAGCGTGAATAACAATTTTGCGGTATTTACGCTTATCCTTAGCCAGTAGTTTTAGGTAGGATTCTATGTCGCCTGTTCTGGCCCCTGGTAGGCATTTAACTATGGTCCCTGGTTTCTTTAGTGCCACATTTCTCATTATGGAGCTGCCAATAATTAAGGTCGGCTCCGTCAGAAATAGCAACAGGAAGTAACACTGCGAATTTCAGGTTCCTACGGTCTTCACAGCCCTCGCAGCGGCTGTTGAAAGGTGCCATGTTAAGTCAATGGACCTCCTAGGAGCCTCTTGCTAGCAGCGTTGTCATGGAGACTCACTGACAGCTACAGCCCTCTCTGTCTGTAAAGGTTGAAGAACTCTGGCTAAGCAGCTGTTGGTAGGACCTTCCTAAAGCTATTTCCGTTAGCAACATGCTAACGGTTAGCCGCTAGCATGGCTGTGTTCAGTATCACCGGGTGATGTTACTCTGTTAGTTTGGTTGAAATCCTGTACTGAGAAGTGCCTAAAAAGGGAGAAAATGCTAAAATTCACCAAATCTGTCAAGCAGAAGTTTGTACAGGCTTCCTAGAGCTAATTCCGGTTAGCAACATGCTAACCGTTAGCCGCTAATATGGTTGTGTATGGTATCACTGGGTGAGTGTACTCTGTCAGTTTGGTCCAAATCCTGTACTGGGATGTGCCTCAAATAGGGAGAAAAAACGTCATTTATAACGTTGCCATGGTAACTCAAAATGGCGGGTGGTACAAAAAATACTTCATGGGATCAGCACACATGTTTTGATATTCACACTGTGAGGATTATAATACAAAACTCCAAGTTTTCCATACCGGGAATCGATCCCACGACCTCTTGCATGCAAAGCCTGCACTTTCCATCTGTGCTACACTGTAGCGCCATATATGGGCATGCATTATTGGAAACATAAGTGGTTTGATCCAAAATGGCACCGAAAACTGACACATGGCTGAAAGTCACATGGAAATTTTAAAATGTTAAGAGGAAGTGACTGTGCGAATTTCAGATATCTACATTAATCACAGCCACTGCAGTAGTTGTACGCACCAAGTGGCAGGCGCCTTGCTAAATTTCTTCGGAAAACGCATAGCCCAAATTTCTTGTGGGGCTTTCTCTCTAAAGCAAGTACAGACTCTGTGAAGCAGAAGTTTGTCCGAGCTTCCTAGAGCTACTTCCAGTTAGCAACATGCTAACTGTTAGCCGCTAACAAGGTTGTGTTCAGTATCACCAGGTGATTGTACTCTGTCAGTTTGGTCCAAATCCTGTACCGGGAAGTGCCTCAAAAAGGGGTGCCAATACTTAATGTCACCAAACGTGACCAAAGTTCATGGGACAGATTGGCCTCCTTTAGCAACTCAGCCTCACCACATCTGGGCCTAGAACTCAACATTTGACCAAAATTGTCAGTAGCGCCATTTCCCACAGGTGGGTGGTGCTGTATTGGCCAATTGGGTTGTGTCTGGTTATCATGCCAGGTCCTGTTGGAAGCAAAGGCCCAAAAGGAAAGCATGTGAAATCCCAAATGGCACAGAAAAGTGACACATGGCTGAAAGTCACATGAAAATTTTAAAATGTTAAGAGGAAGTGACTGTGCGAATTTCAGATTCCTACATTAATCACAGCCGCTGCAGCGGGCGTCGAAAGTTGCCATTTTATCTTAATGGAGCGTCTCCCTCTGGCCCTCAGACTTCCATCGTTATTGAAACTCACTGACACACCTGCAGCAGCCGTCTACAGAAGTGCAGACACTTTGGTCACAAAAAGTCCCATTGGATTATAATGGAGAACTTTGCCCCGAACAACGCTTCATATCTCCTGATCCATAAATGGTAGAGACGTAATTTTTTCTGCGTTTAGTTCATACAGATAGGGGAAGAAGAAAAGCTATCGTTTTTTGCTAGAAAAAGTTTAATAAAGGCGTAAAAAATTATGATCTAAATGGGATTTTTATGGATTTTCAGAAATCCTCTAAAAAGGGTCCCGAACAAATCGTTGTAGCTCAAAAAGTATAAGAGATATCAAAATAATTCTTTCACTGTGCGTATCAGCAGGCTTTTGAGGACTATGGTGCACATTTTTATGTTTGTACAAGAATCGGTGTAGGTACAGCGACGATGTAAAAAAGTGGATGATGTGGTAAAATTCAGCTCCCAAGCATTTTTAGGATTTTGCACATTCGCTACTCCCGAACAAATTGTTCCTGCGGAAAAACCGTAACAGTTATCCACAAAATTCCTTTTTTATGAGTGCCAGAAGGGTTGGGACATTCATGTGTGAAAGTCTCATGTCTGTACATAAAATGGTTTAGAAGTAGCGACGATGCGAAAACGTGATGTTTTGGATTTTTAGACGTCATTTTTCAAAACCGCTCCATAGGAAATGAATGGGGGAGGTTTTGGGTTTGTGTCGGTCTGAGGTGATTTGCGAAAAATCTATAAATGCCACACCAATTAGGGTTACATTTCCCGAATCCTGACAAAAATACCTACGTTTTGATGTATAATTTGTCTACGTAGAGTGAAAATTGAGCGAGTAGGCTGAAGTTGTTCGGAGTTTTTAAATCTTTAAAAAAGCTAGAGTGGCCCACTCTAGCGGTTGGAGAATTCCGTCATTGACTTTCATTGTAAACGATGATTTCGCTGATTTTTGGACATGAGCTTTGAGGACTAACTGTGAAGAGACGATAAAAGATATCCACATGCCGTTTTCACTTCTGAGTAGTTCACAGATATATCTACAATCTGGAAGTTAAACGGTGTTCATAGGTAAAAGCATGACGACACAGTACAGCGTTGAAAATGGTCATTTGGAGGCTTTTTTGAGGCTTTCTTTCTACCCGACTCCATTGATTATTATGGGTTTTTTGGGGGTTGGTTTTTCGCTAATTTTGTTGCCATGGTAACTCGAAATCCCAATAAAAGTAGTAGCACACATCTCGAGATCGAGCCACAGGTTTTGATGCCTATATTGTGGGGGTGCACGCTACGGTTCGGGCAGCATTAATCGTGACGGAAGAAGAAGTAAAGAATAAGAATAAAGAGTTTGTTTAGAGGTGAATAGTAATAGGCCCTGCCCATGCATTTGCATTGGGAGGCAGTGCTGTGCTTCGCAAAGCAACGCCTCCTCATTGCACATGCAAGGCAGGCGCCTAATTAAGTAATCTGCGTGTGTTTGTGGATGACTGCCTTCCTCTGATAAAACCAGTTTGGTCTGGGTGGATTATGAAAGGAGTGACTTTATCTAATCGTTTTGCAAAAGCTTTACATATTATTTTAATATCCACGTTGATTAAGGATATGGGACGATAACTGGTGGGCAACATAGGATCTTTGCCTGGCTTAAGCAGAAGACTGATGGTTGCAGAGTTCATATTAGCTGGAAATCTGCCATTTTCCTGAATTTCTTGCAACATTCTGTGAAACGTTGGTGCCAGAATACTCCAGAACTCCTTATAAAACTCAGTAGGGAATCCATCTGGGCCTGGAGCCTTTTTATTGGGCATGCTTGTTAAAGCTTCCTGAACTTCAACTGATGTCAGCGGTGAGTCCAGTGTCGTTCTTTGGTTATGTGATAGTTTAGGAAGTGTAATTTTATCCAGAAACTGCTTGATGACATTGTCTGGTGGATTTATCTGTGATGTGTATAAAGATTTGTAGAAATCACGGAAGGTGTTATTTATACATTCTGGATCATGTAATGTATTCCCATTGGAATCTGTAACTGCAAATATAGTTGTTTTCTCCTTATTTATTTTTAACTGATTAGCTAAGAAGCTTCCTGACTTATTGGCATGTTCAAAATTTTCTAATCGAAGTTTTTGTATTAGAAATTTATTATATTATATTAAGGACTTGTCTAAAGATACTTTCATTTATTTTGCCCTCAAATTTACTAAATTTGTTTTTCTTGAGGACTAATCTATTGCATTAAGTGTTTTCTAATGAAACCCAAAGTTAAACAGAAAAGTTGCAAAGACACTAAGGAACAAATTGAAACTGAGGAACATGGTTTTCCTTGAGTGTCTTCAGTGGGCTATAACTCCTAATTAAATTTTCTCATTGAAACTTCATTTTAGAAAAGGTAGAGAACAGTACTCTCTGTGTTGTAATTGAGTCAGAAACTAGCAGTCAGTGCACTGAGCCGGCCTGCCTTTTAAAGAATAATGGCATCATTTGCTTGTTGTCCATTAACAAGGCATGTGGTGTTATTAATTCCTCAACTTGGTTTCTTGCATTTTCCTAATTAATTCCATTTTGTTTTTCTCACTAAGGAAGCTTCCACAGATTAATGATGTGGAACAAAAATGTTGTTGAGATGCTGATGTGCTACATTTACATGGGGTGAAATTTCTGTCATTAGATATAAATGCCCGATGACTACAGTTTTTTTTCCTTTTTCCTCCATGCCTTTAGTGCTAGGGTCCTTTGCCTGAATGCTTCATTTTGTCTATGTAATTGATATGACTAGCAAATATGTAGAAAAAAGAAAAAGAAAAGGAAAATCAAAAATATGATGGGACTTGTTTTGTCACCATCTTAAATGTCATATTAAAGTACAAGAAATATAAGTTTTATGTTGCAGAAAATTAAACTTATTTCGTTTAAAGTGTATATATTTAAAACAAGAGAAGTTAAGAAGTATTATATGTATATGATAGAAATCTAAAGGCAACAATTTTCCTTTTTCTACTATTCAGCAAATTCAAAGTTTAAGTTGTTATCTTCAAACCAGAAAAAGACTAGTCCAAACGTTGCCGGATATCTGGGAAAATTTGTCAATTTTTATGCAGTCAAGCCTATCATCCGCACATAAACTGTATAACACATGACATTTTACATCTCTAAATGAATGATTCAAAAAACTTCAGCCAAATTGGAGATTTCTAAAAAAAATTTAAATGATGTGGGGAAGATATTCCATTTTATAAAGACCCGGTGTGGTGGATGCTTCTATCACCACAACCACCAAGTGTTAGTATTGTTTTTTTCATAATTTACATTTATTGATTCCAGATTACACTGTGTATATATGTATGTTAAGCTCAAGTTATTTTATTTAGACATTTTTCAAACGGGTGCACACTTTAGTTATCTGTGTGAATGGTTTACTTACACTTATTCTTTCTTTGAGGTCTGCAAACAAAAAACAGCTGGAGAGGGAAGCCAGGAATATACCACTACTTCAAAAGACTGATGGGGGAGAAAACTTTATTTGTTGTAGTTGGCCTTAGTTATTTTATTTTAATATTCACTTAATTCTGCCAAGTTAAATATGTTTTTGCTTTATCTGTTTTCATGTTCATATTTTTGGTTTGTTGTTTCTCTGTTATGTTGTGCCTCTCTCATGTTGAAAGTTCAGGTTATTCCACTCCTATTTAAGCAGCCTCTGTTCTTTGTCTGGAGGTTAGTTTTGTTTGCATTTTGTTACTGTTTAGTTGACCTCAGTTGAGTTGGGCCCAAATTCATGCTATTTTTTACTTGAGTTATTTTCTATTGAAGTTTGACCTTTTTGCTAACCATTTTTGATCTTATTAAATTGAAGCTTTTCTAATTTTTGGAACACCCTTTGTCCTTATTTAAGTCTGGTCCCTTACACCTGGTTACTTCAGTATAATGCCTTAATCTGGTTGGCATTAAATCCCATAACAAACAGGTTTCTAGGATTTCCTTCTAGTTTAGGAATAAATCCATAATGGCAACGTATGTGTGTGTGTGAAGGTCAATGCATCCGTTATCTTACCATATGCATGTCCAGGGGTGGGGGGGGGGGGGTCCAGGGGTGAAGTGAAGAGAAATTTAGACCAAAGCATTGCAGTTCCATTTAATATAGACTACAACTGACTGATTAAAATGTGAAAAGGTGGAACTGAAAAGCATGATATGGCCCCTTTTAAGGAAGTTAAAATTATCATATTGTAATTAACAAACTGTTTAAAACTGAAGCTTGATTGCTTGCCTTAATTAAGTTTAGTTCGTGTTCAGTATTTATATTTCTCCCATTTTTGCTTCCCTCCTTTGGCTTGTTGTCTTTCTCACATATAAATCCCTTAATATTCAAGCACTATCATACATTAGAGACCTGATTGCTCCAGATGTTTCTAACAGAACACTTCACCCTCAGATTGCAGGTTTACTGGTGGTTCGTAGAGTTTCTAAACGTAGAATGAGAGACAGATCTTTTAGATATCAGGCTCCTCTCCTGTGGAACCAACTGTCATCTACTTTTAAGAAAAGGCTTAAAACTTTCACTTTTAACAAAGTTTATATTTAGAGTGACTTAGGTTATCCTGAACCATCTCTGTAGTTATGCTGTTATTGGCTTAGGGTGCCATAAGACATTATGGTCCATTTCTCTCACTCTTGAATTCTCCTACTATTCTCCCGTTTTGCATTGTTTATTGTTATTTAAGCTTTTAGCATTATGTTCCCTCTGTCTTTTCTCTTCATAGTACCAACATCAGGCCTGGTATTCTGTTTAGCTGTGACATCATTGGGGGGGGGGGGGGAGATCAGCTGAGCTATTTCTGTCAACAAATTCATCTTATAGATGGTGCAGCTGACCCTGTCTCTCAGCTATGTGCAGGTGAGAAACAGGGTTAGACTTTATTTGGCTGAGCTTTTATTGCAATTAATTGTAAGTG
The DNA here is from genome assembly GCF_011125445.2 of Fundulus heteroclitus. Lineage (NCBI taxonomy): Eukaryota > Metazoa > Chordata > Actinopteri > Cyprinodontiformes > Fundulidae > Fundulus > Fundulus heteroclitus. The sequence continues at coordinate 33,929,087 of NC_046373.1, forward strand.
CTCTCTTTCATTCTCCTGACCATAAAACTGGCTCAGAGCTTATCTGGTTTACTGGTTTCCATAGAATCAGCCACCTAAACAGCTAGTCTGTCATTACCCTCTAACATAGAAAGAATTCTTGGATCAGTTCTTATGTACTCTTGTGTCTCTGCTCTGTCTTCTCAAACTCCCAGTTGGTTGAGGCAGATGGCGTTCACACTAAGCCTGGTTCTGCTGGAGGTTTCTTCCTGTTAAAGGGGAGTTTTCATCTCCACTGTTGCTACATGCAGGCTCAGTATGAGGGATTTCTGTAAAGTTAATGACAATGCAGGTGAATATCCACTGTAGCTACTCACTCTTTCAGGAGGAGTGAATGCTGCAAGTCAATGACTCGATGCAATAAAATAATGGAACAATTCTATGAAAACCATAATTTTTTAAATGCTGATCAGTTTGGTTTTAGCACTAACAGATACACCTATGTGGCAGTTCTTAAACTTGTTTAAGGTATTTCTTCATACTTGGGTTATAAAAAGCTTGCTATTCCAATATTATCGATAAAAAAACAATCTATGCTATTAATATTGTTTGTTGGCACAGAAACTAGACAGATGGGGTATTAAAGGGAGATCCAACTCAGGACCAACTAGATATCTGGAGGATTGCATCAATATGTTAAAATAAATAATGTTTATGTGTTAAGATTTGACAGAACGGACCCACACGCAACCACTCAGAAAAAAACGGTTTCTTTTAATTAGAGCAGTAAAGGGTTTAAGTACAGCAGGGAGTACGGTTCTCCAGGGGGGAGGGCGCAGGAACGTGGATGGAAAGCGCGGACCAGGGGGACTAACCCAGGCGACCCGGGAATGACTGACTCGAGACCCAGAGGAGGAGGGCACCGGCCGGCGAGCAACCAAGTGGGAAGTGGATGGTGAGCCGCAGTGGCAGCGTCCGGGAGGGGAGAATCGGTCACGAGCCCAGCTGGCTGAAGATCAGCAAGGTGAGTAAACCTGAAAGGAAACACAGAAAAGGGATTAGCGCAAGGGAGAAACACCAGGGAAATATTTTGTCTAGACGCAGGGAGCTCTAGGAGAATCAGCGGCACCAGGATGAATGCAGCAGACGATCCAGTGATGAGTGGTGAGATCGACCGGGTTTTTATCTTGCGTGTGATGAAGATGATGAGTCTCAGGTGTGAAGGTGGCAGAAGGCGGTGGCTTGGCGGAGGATGGTTCCAGAACGCAGGGAAGAGAACCGTAGGGAGGGGCAAGACATAGGGCCAAAGAAAATAACACAGAACATGCTGAGATAAACAGAAAGAAAACAGGACACTCACCCTTGCTGTGCTGCCACCGTAACATTATGTAATGATCCTGGCACTGGAGCTGATCGATTTCTCAATCTGCTCACCTGTTCAGTCTCCACCTCTCTGCAATAAACCTTTACGGGCTCCACCTGTCTCCAGCTGCATATAAGCCCCGTCATTTTCAATCTCCAGTGCCAGATCGTCTCGAGCCTCACGGTGAGAACCTTGCAGCGTTATTTACTAAACCTGTCTGCCAGTCCGAAAACTTGACCCCCACCTGTTGCTTGTGTTTTTGAGCCTGCTTGTTCCTAGCCTGTGTCTGCCTGCCTGGTCTCCTGTTTTCTGGAACCCCTACCCTTGGACTGCCTTCTTGTGTAACGTATTTGGATATGGACCTGGACCTCCCGCTCGAATTTTCCCCTTGTGCTTCGTTTGGATTACTGGACTCCCCGTTACCGGACCTGGATTGCCCCTTTTGGAAAGCCCCGCTCTGACTGACTACCCCTCAGCCGCTCAATGGCTCAGTGCCGTCTGCGGACGGATCCAGCTCCTGTGGCAGCTCTCCTTCTTATAAGGAGGTTCCAGCCAGTGACCGCGAGCCACGAGAGTCGACGCCTGTGTAATATACAGAAAATGGGGATGGCCTACCTATTGGCTAGGTAGTCTACTTAGCCAATAGGAAGTTTAGTTTCTAGTGTGTATCTACCAATCAGAATGCAGACTGACAGTCCCGCCCTGCTTCCACATGTCTGCAGCAATGTTGTGTGCGCTGGAAAGATCGGACACGAGGATGAGACTGCTGAGCTGTGCAGCGTGACAGTCTGTGTTAAGACGGTTATAGTTCTGGATATGAAGGTGAAACGAACCCTTTGCAATCAGAATTAATGCTTATCATCCAAGTTCTAAGCTGGAAATAGTTGAGATGAGTTAAAAGACTAAACTTCATTTTTTTCTGTCGAGCATTAGAGCTACCTCGTTAGCCTTGTTAGCGCTTATTGGCTATTGGTTTCATGTAAGTTCATTTCATTCTCCGTTCAGCTGAAGTGCCCCACCGAACTGAGAACCATCATATATTTGTCCCAAACGTGTTGCATTGAGATCGGTGAGCCTATTCTGTGTCTTTCATTTGGGTTTTTGTTCTGTTTATCATATTGTTGTTGAATAATAGCCTTCATTTGAGCTATATAATTATTTAGATGTAAACTTTTACTGAGTTTGGGTAAAATGTAATGTAAAATCTTTTTTCAAGCACAATAATAAAACAAGTAGAAAAAGTGAATTGATGATGCAGTGAAATACTGCATTTAGGTAAAGAATTGTTTATTGCAAATTTGAGTAACTTAATAACAAAGTGATGTCAGATATGATGTCTACTGAAGCATGATTTAAGGATTAAAGTTAGAACAGCTTAATACAAATCCTATTGTTGTGCTGGTCCTGTCTGTTGACAGGTCAGTTTTTTTTGTTATGCTGGATTGTTCCTGAGGTGGATTCCTCCTGTGACTGATGGTGAGCCTTCCCACCTGGACTTAGAGAAAGAACTGAATTCCTTCTTTTCCATTTGGAGTCCTGCTGCTGTCATGGTTTAGGTTTTGTCTGCCTTTAGTGTGCAATTCACTCAGCCCTCCCTCGCTCTGCTCCATACACTAATTAGCCTTAACTCCCCGTCACCTGTCAGGCAGCAATTAACCCTGATCTGCCATCACCTCTTTTCACCGCTTTATAAGACTCACCTCTTTCTGTTCCCGTCGCCGGTCCATAGCGTTCACTCCCGCTCAGTCTCTGCCAGTATTCTTGTCAGCTCCGTTTTTGTTACCGTCAGCCTGAAGACTCTTTTCAACCTGGTTTTTGTTACAGTCAGCCTATAGACTTTCCGTCAGCTTTGTTTCTCCAGTGCACGGCTCAGACGTTCAGCTCCCCAGTGCACGGCTTAGACGTTCAGCTCCCCAGTGCACGGCTCAGACGTTCAGCTCCCCGATGCACGGCTCAGACGTTCAGCTCTCCGGTGCACGGCTCAGACGTTCAGCTCTCCGGTGCACGGCTCAGACGTTCAGCTCTCCTGTGCACGGCTCAGACGTTCAGCTCTCCAGTGCACGGCTTAGACGTTCAGCTCTCCAGTGCACGGCTCTGACGTTCAGCTCTCCGGTGCACGGCACAGACGTTCAGCTCTTCGGTGCACGGCTCAGATGTTCTGCTCTCCAGTGCACGGCTCGGATGTTCTGCTCTTCAGTGCTCGACTCAGATGTTCTGCTCTCCAGTGCACGGCTTAGACGTTCAGCTCTCCAGTGCACGGCTCTGACGTTCAGCTCTCCGGTGCACGGCACAGACGTTCAGCTCTTTGGTGCACGGCTCAGACGTTCTGCTCTCCAGTGTTCGGCTCGGATGTTCTGCTCTTCAGTGCTCGACTCAGATGTTCTGCTCTCCAGTGCTCGGCTCAGATGTTCTGCTCTCCAGTGCACGGCTGGCTCAGATGTTCTGCTCTCCAGTGCTCGGCTCAGATGTTCTGCTCTCCAGTGCTCGGCTCAGATGTTCTGCTCTCCAGTGTTCGGCTCAGAGGTTCTGCTCCCAAGTCCACGGCTCCTGAGTTCCTCCCGGTCAGTCACGTTACACGCCTCCTGCCGGCCAGCTTCTGTGCTCTACACCCTCGTCAGCAGTAAGACTCTGGTTCAACGTCTTTCACCTGCTACACCCTTCAATAAACTCACCCATAAGAACTGACTCTGTGTGTGCGTGCTGTGTCCGGGTTCATCCCAGAAACATTATGGACCGGCCAAGGGATGGACCCGAGCACGCACGGAGCCATGTACGGAAGCTGGCAGGGTCTGCCCTCGCCTCCGGTTCGTCTCGCCTGGGTCGCCGTGCGGCGACGCCACGCCTCTGGTTCATCTTGCCTGGGTTGCGGTGCTGCGACGCCCGGCCAATGACTCTGTTCCACGTTTTGCTCTCCGTGAGACCCGCCTCTGACGCTGCTCAGCGTATACAGAAGTTGCTGCCCAGCGCCTTCTAGTTTCGGTTTCGGTTTAGAGTTGCGTAAGGTTCCTCAGTTTAGAAGTATTTAGGGAGTTCTTTGTTTCCTTAGAGTTCTTAGTCTCTTCTTAGACGTTATAGCTTTAGTTCTCTGGGTTTCACGTTCGTGTACTTGTTCATGTCCTCGTTTTCCCGTTTTGCCTTGATTTCTAGTTTAGTTTTTGCCTCATAATTCTGTTTTAGTGTTTTGTTTTGATTTAGTAGTTTTTTGCTTTAGTTTTTCTTTTGTGGTATTATCCCTGACCTAGTTTTCTAGTCTTGCCTTTATTTTCTAGTTCTTAGTTTGATTCTTTATTTTTGTCCTGGGCTCTATGGGTTCCTGTGCTCTCCCAGCGCTCCTTAGATCATAGCGCTCATTTAGACTTCTGACCACTGGTTCTGAGCTGTTTCATGCTCCTTAGCTTTGGCTTGTTCGAGCTTCCTTAGTTTGTTTTTGGCCTCCTAGTTCCTCTGTTTTCAGTTCCCCGGCGTATTAGGACGCCTTCTGTTCTCGGTTCCCTGCCGTGTTAGAACACCCTCTAGTTCCTGGCGTTTAGACTTCTTGGTCCCCTGGCGTGTTAGGACGCCCTCTGATTCTTGGTTCCCCGGCGTGTTAGGACGCCCTCTGATTCTTGGTTCCCCGGCGTGTTAGGACGCCCTCTGATTCGTGGTTCCCCGGCGTGTTAGGACGCCCTCTTTTCTCGGTTCCCCGGCGTGTTAGTACACCCTCCGTTCTTGTTCCCTGGTGTTTTAGATATTCCTGTTTCCCTTGTGCCCCGGCGTTCCCTTTGCGCCCCGGCAATCTCCTTCCTTGTGCCCCGGCGTTCCCTTTGCGCCCCGGCAATCTCCTTCCTTGCGCCCCGGCGTTTTTCCTCGCGTCCCGGTGTTCTCTTTCCTCGCGCCCCGGTGTTCTCCCCACGCCCCGGCGTTCTTTTCCTCAAGCCCCGGTGTTTCCCTCACGCCCCGGCGGGTTTCCCCTGGCGTTTCTGTACGCCAGTCGTGCTCCAGCGTGTGTTGTTGAGCCCTGGTGTTTTCAGTACGCCTGTTCTTCCCTCTGGCGTTGTCGTACGCCTGTTCTTCCCTCTGGCGTTGTCGTACACCTGTTCTTCCCTCTGGCGTTAAGTACGCCCGTTCCTTCCCTTTGGCGTTGAGTACGCCCGTTCCTTCCCTTTGGCGTTGAGTACGCCCGTTCCTTCCCTTTGGCGTTGAGTACGCCTGTTCCTTCCCTTTGGCGTTAAGTACGCCCGTTCCTTCCCTCTGGCGTTGTCGTACGCCTGTTCTTCCCTTTGGCGTTAAATACGCCCGTTCCTTCCCCTTGGCGTTTCCATACGCCCGTTCCTTCTCCTTGGCGTTTCCATACGCCCGTTCCTTCCCCTTGGCGTTTCCATACGCCCGTTCCTTGGCGTTTCCATACGCCCGATCCTTGGCGTTTTCATACGCCCGTTCCTTCCCCTTGGCGTTGTGTACGCCCGTTCCTTCCCTTTTGGCGTTGTGTATGCCCGTTCCTTCCCTTTGGCGTTGTGTACGCCCGTTCCTTCCCTTTTGGCATTGTGTACGCCCGTTCCTTCCCTTTGGCGTTTCCATACGCCCGATCCTTCCCTTTGGCGTTGTGTACGCCCGATCCTTCCCTTTGGCGTTGTGTACGCCCGTTCCTTCCCTTTGTCGCTGTGTTGCACCCGTTCCTTCCCTTTGCTGCTGTGTTGCGCCCGTTCCTTCCCTCTGGCGCTGTGTTGCGCCCGTTCCTTCCCTTTGGCACTGTGTTGCGCCCGTTCCTTCCCTTTGGCACTGTGTTGCGCCCGTTCCTTCCCTTTGGCGCTGTGTTGCACCCCTCCCTTCCCTTTGGTGCTGTGTTGGGCCCGTCCCCTCCCTTTGGCGCTATGTTGCGCCCGTTCCTTCCCCTTGGCGCTGTGTTGCGCTCGCTCTTTCCCCCGGCACTGTGTTGCGCTCGCTCTTTCTCCCGGCGCTGTCAAGCGTTCGCTCTTTCCCCGGGCGCTGTCAAGCGCTCGCTCTTTCCCCCGGCGCAGTCAAGCGTTCGTGCCTTTCCCTGATGTGCCGCGCCCTGGTTGTGCTCTGGCACATCAGTGTTCTCTAGCTCCTTGGTTCCCCGTGTTCTCTAGCTCCTTGGTTCCCCCGTGTTCTTTAGCTCCTTGGTTCCCCGTGGTCTCTAGCCTTAGTACTCCCTGTGTTTCTCCTAGGCTTTTGTTTTCCTTGTGTTCTGAGGTTGTTCGACTCTTGCCCGCCATCCTAGAACCCCCTCCACCCACCCTGGGTGGGAGGTTCTGGGCCGTCCGGTGTCCGGCCTTGAGGGGGGGGGTACTGTCATGGTTTAGGTTTTGTCTGCCTTTAGTGTGCAATTCACTCAGCCCTCCCTCGCTCTGCTCCATACACTAATTAGCCTTAACTCCCCGTCACCTGTCAGGCAGCAATTAACCCTGATCTGCCATCACCTGTTTCCACCGCTTTATAAGATTCACCTCTTTCTGTTCCTGTCACCGGTCCATAGCGTTCACTCCCGCTCAGTCTCTGCCAGTATTCTTGTCAGCTCCGTTTTTGTTACCGTCAGGCTGAAGACTCTTTTCAACCTGGTTTTTGTTACAGTCAGCCTATAGACTTTCCGTCAGCTTTGTTTCTCCAGTGCACGGCTCAGACGTTCAGCTCCCCAGTGCACGGCTCAGACGTTCAGCTCCCCGGTGCACGGCTCAGACGTTCAGCTCTCCGGTGCACGGCTCAGACGTTCAGCTCTCCGGTGCACGGCTCAGACGTTCAGCTCTCCGGTGCACGGCTCAGACGTTCAGCTCTCCAGTGCACGGCTCGGATGTTCTGCTCTCCAGTGCTCGGCTCAGATGTTCTGCTCTCCAGTGCTCGGCTCAGATGTTCTGCTCTCCAGTGCACGGCTGGCTCAGATGTTCTGCTCTCCAGTGCTCGGCTCAGATGTTCTGCTCTCCAGTGCTCGGCTCAGATGTTCTGCTCTCCAGTGCTCGGCTCAGATGTTCTGCTCTCCAGTGTTCGGCTCAGAGGTTCTGCTCTCAAGTCCACGGCTCCTGAGTTCCTCCCGGTCAGTCACGTTACACGCCTCCTGCCGGCCAGCTTCTGTGCCCCACACCCTCGTCAGCAGTAAGACTCTGGTTCCACGTCTTTCACCTGCTACACCCTTCAATAAACTCACCCATAAGAACTGACTCTGTGTGTGCGTGCTGTGTCCGGGTTCATCCCAGAAAAATATCCTAACAGCTGCACCCTGCGGTATGGTAGGCCTGTATCACTCACATCTTCACTCACAGTTGGTTATACAAAAGACTACTGACTGACATTTTTCACTTTTGTTTCATTCTGGGACTTTGGACACTATTCTATTTGAACAAGTTATATTTTGGACGTTATAACAAACTGCTGTGTAGGACATTCATCTCATGTGAATGACGTTGAGTCAAACCTGAGTTGGAATTGAATTTGAAAAATCTGTGATCTATTACGATTTTGAATTGAGATTACCAGGGTGCACCCAAAATAGCTAAAACTGAGAATTAGCACTTGGCCAAGTATTCCTATTATTTTATGTATTTTATTGTGTGGAATGTATTTTCATAATTGTGTGTCTCGTACAACTATTTGTCAATTTTATGGTTTATGTCACTAAAGTCGTTCTTCAAATTCATCCAACTGCCTTTGTTGTCATTTAAACACCCCCACTGTGCTCCGATAGCCGAACCTATTGGCCCATTTATCTAAAATATATAATACTCTACTGTGTTACACATGCTTCTCCAGTTGTCAATAAACTTTTAAGAACGTCACTGACCTGTTGTGGTGAATCTTGGTCCAGCTTTTGGTTCATTACAGTTTAATCTGAGTTAGGACTAAGGTTTGAGTCTTGATCCTAAATTACTCTTACTGTACATTAATGTAATTTGTACAGTTTTGAAACTCCTTCATTTTGTATTTGCAGATGGCACAAATACGCTTTGCTCTGGAAAATCATTGGATAACTGACCCAGAAGCAACAAACACAGAGACAGCAGTATAATTAGAATTATTTGAGGTTTGGAATGATGGGGATATGTGGAAGGATAGGCGTGAGCACAACAACAAGCAGGTTGGCGAGATAGTGTGGACAAGGCTGATTTACAAAATGGGTGATGAGGCAGGTAGCGGTAACTGTGAGTTGTCTGAGTGGAGGTGTGGCTCAATGGTTCTTCCACGGAGGAGGGTGGATAGGCCTGATGATGGCTGAAGTCCAGGATGCCAGTGAGGTTGAAGGAGCTGCAGTCGACCGGAGTCCCAGGAGGACTCTTGGGACTCTGAACTGCCAGTTGAGTGGATGATCTGTCTCGGAGGAGTTCAAAGTGTAGCCAGACTGGAACAAGGTTGAACCTGAGAGAGGAATTGGTCAAGACTAACAAGGAACAATGGAGAAACTGTGAGGGCGCCAGAGCATTAGCTCAACCAGAGCGGTATCTGACCAGATCCTAGCTCTGTCTGTCTCCATTCACTTTAAATGCTCCTCTTAATTGTTGTAGATGGAACACACCTGGACTGGCATCCACCTGTCGCACCCTGCTTGGGAAAGCTAAGAATAACACTATACCTCCACAGCAGAGAACCGCATAACTGACAATAACCTTTGAAATAGTGTAAGGAGGGAAATAAATAGTTTGAGTTTAATAATTTCTCACTCAATTTAAATAAAACCAAGTTTATAATATTTAGTAACTGTTAAATTATCAAGCAAGTAAAATTAGGGGGAAAAAAATTTAAATTGATTTGAAAATAATTTTTTGAGAATAATAGAAAAAACAAGTCACATGTAAGATAAGATAAAAACTAGCATTTCTAAAACAGCTCTGTGCAGATTGTGTGTATGCATGTGTGCTCACCTAAAATACTACTTCTCATGGTGTGACTGGCAGGGGATTCTGCATGGTTGCAGCCCATCTAGGTTAATCAGGAGGAGGTGAGCAGCAGGTTTCGATGAGTCCAGACCGTTCCTACTAACAGAGGCCAGATTCTCCCGCTCTTAAAATCTTTAAAGTGATTTTTCTTACCTCCTTTTGTTCTCCTTTGCAGAAATCCTTGTCCTTCTGTCTGTTGTTCTGCCTTGGATCTCTGTGCCTTGTCTCCTTGTTAACAGAGTTCTTGGAAGAGCTCATTCTGGTATTCCTTCTGCCAATTCCCCTCAGGCTGTTTCCTTGAACTTATTGCAGAGACTCTGTCTAACTCCACCGACACTCATCTGCCCGTCCATCCTCCAGCGCATTGCTGACATCTTCCTCTCCCTCTGCGTACCAACAAACGTTAATACCTAAACTAAACCGCTCATCACAATCTGCCGACCTCGGCCCCTGTGGAAATACATACCTTCCTCCTGGACCTCCACAAACTCCATGAATAGCAAGATTTTTCTTCCCCTAGTATCTCTGGTCGAAAAACCACACTTGCAACTTTCTGCGAACCAATCAAGTTGCAGTCTTGCAACTCTGTTATTGTTCTCGCAGTAAGCCAAAAAGCGTTACGGCAGCCCAGTTTAAGGCCACTGGCATCAATAAAAGTGTTGCGAAGTCTGCTTATTATAAGCGATGTCTGGCTTGTTGTTTTGTTTTTTTGTCTCTTATAAATTTCATGAGTTGCAGGTTGTGGTTTATTGGGCTTGTTTTTGTCTCTTATTTGGGCAACAAACTATGCAACTATTTCAAGAGCTATAAATAGACCAGCTCCACCTGCGCTGCAGACAGCGAATAGGTGACTCCGGCCACTATCCGTCCGCTTAAGCCCCGGTTCCATTGGCTCATAATGGCTGCGCACCATACGGCTTCACTCATTTTCGACTGTTTCAGGGGTAGTTTTCCTTTTGAAAGCCAGCCCGGGTTTTTGAGTAAGGTGAGTAAGGCCAATGTGAGCTGACTCAAGAGGACTTTTGAGTGACCACCCACTTTTCAGTGATTAGCCACGGGGTTAGGAGAAATTAGGTTTTCTCTGAGGAAGTCCAGAAAAAACTAGGGCAATGACATTAATATTAGGGACCATAATGAACCAAGGTCAAACCGAAATATGATTTTATTACATTCAAACTACGAACCACACCTGAAGGGGCGGGGGGTTAGTACAGTACAGTGGCTGCATTTCCCTCTTGCCCGCCTGTATTTCTGTATAAAGCACCCGTGGGGAGCAGCAAGATGCTTTCGCAGAGGTGGCTGCAGAAAGGAGTTCAAATACAGTCATGGCTCACCCTTCCTCCACTGACAGAGAAACAATGGTGTTCTTGGGAGCTCTGGACAATCTACAGACGCTTAAGCAAGGGAAACATTTGAAGCAGGCTCCACTCCCCTGGTTTAGCCAGAGATTAATTCCGGAAATCAAAACAATAAAATAATTTCACTGCGGTTAAAAAGCCTGTGCTCCTCTTGTTCTCCTCGCTCGCTCCCACCATGGCTGAGGTAAAAGATCTAATATAAAGCTTTTAATATTAACTATATGTCTGAAATCCTCCTGGTGAGGCAGCGGCCTCTTTCAAAAGAGTTGGCCACTCTGATACAGGCTTGGGGAAACATTTAATAAATAATTATTATTAGTATCAAGTGTCCTGGAATCTGAATAAGATGTACTTGCGCTTTTTAACACTTTTTGTTTAAAGGTGCATGCAGACAATTTTCCTAACAGCTGATGACAACAGAGGTGTCTTGCCTGGCGAGAGAGGGCTTTTTGACACCTTTGTACTGCGGGGGAGTAGCCGCTATGAGGTCCATGGTGAGGGTACCAACGATGCCTCAACATCATCCTCAACCAAACCTCCAGTGAGGTTTGCCTTTCGTTGCCCCCAAAGTGCAAGTGCTTCATCCAGTTCCCTCTCTACTCCTCCGCCCCTCAGAGCCTGTGGATTAGGACCTGCTTTCTGGAAACAACTTGCAAGAAACATATGCTGTTCCTGAGGGGCAACTAGAGGCTAAGAGGGAATAAAATGAGGAGAGAAATGTTGTTTCTTAAGCTTAAATAATGGAGTATTTGTCTTGTTATAGTAGTAAAACAATACTTTTTATGTTTTTAGTCGACAAGAGGACACTGGACTGCCGAGTGTGTTGAAGCAAATCGAGGAGATCGTTCTTGCATCTCAGGGTCTGCAGGATATCGCGAAAACCCTGAAAGATCTTGTTCAGTATGTGCAGGCCAATCAGCACATAACACTGTGCCTCAGCAAGAGTCAAGCTGTGGCTGTGAGAACTGTGTTTGCTTGCATCATGTGTAATAGTAATTATACTAATTGTTTATTATGCACCATGGTAAATAAATTGTATTGATAAGCACTGTGTATAAACCAAGAAAATTAAATTTAAAACAATTTTGTAAAATAAACTGTCCCATGTTGCCGTTTAACTAACATGTTACCCATTATTTCTGTAAAATACAGATCCTATGAAGGAGTCAATGTTTGAAGACTGCTGTAGGAGTCTTCATAGTTGCCGACTTTGCTTAGAGTGGTAGCTGAGAAGCAATACTGTCCAGTGTCGTGGAGATGGTTTTAAATAACACATACAATCAGTTTTGGGGCTGGATGATGCAGTGGCAGCACTGCTGAACAAGTTTTGTTAAAATTGTTCAGATTAATAAATATTAAGTTAATAATACTTATTTAATGAGTTAATTCAGTATTTTTGTTTACATGTTAATTTCCCCATTTTAGAGATACTGTAGACTAAAGGTTTTTGTTATTAGGGGAAACCCCTTAGCTAAACCTAATTCAATTTATTTATTTTTTGAGTTATTTTTTTTCATTGCAGTATTACTTGTTTGAGATTTGGGGAAAAGTTGTCTTGCACTTAAGAAAAATGTTCTAAAGTTTATATACACATTTTATAATAAATTATCATTTTGCACTAAACCTAATTTTGATTACTTCCTTTGTTTATATACTGTGTCAGCATTTCAAAACAATTTCCAATCATCACATTCTTTGAGATGTATAAATGGTCTTTTATGTTGTCACACTCACTTTTTTAACACTTCACACATGTCTCTCTGTTACATTGAGAAGGCAGAAAAGAGCCTCGTTAAAAACATTGTAATTATGGTTGACAACATTGTCAAAAATTACAGAGAGATCAGGGTAAGCAGTCCCAAACTCCACCTCTGCCAGGCTTCTGTCTTCTTCACTCTGAAACAGATCCACACCAAAGGTTGACTGTTGACGAGACTCATGTGGGGCCCGTTCACCTAACGGCCGTCTCGTTTCACCCGGTCGATGATTTGGCAAAAAAAGAGAAGAGACAGTGAATTCTGAGGCAAAAACAGTTTAACATATATTTATTAAAATTTGGAATTCCAAGGTGGGAGGCACTTACAAGTTTTATCACAGCCGCGAATACATTAACCTTCTCTGCCCGTGCCATAAGTGTGTCTCAACGCTTACACGTTCGTAACTTCCTTTTGAACCCACGGACGGCTCCAAATGGGGGCCGGACCAACCTTTTTTCTAAGTTTCCTTGAGACATTGAGTCTGCTGAGAAAATCTGTTTCCTGACCTTTGACCATTAAATGTAATCTATTATCCTAGCTCGGTTCCTGGGAGTTATCTAGAACAACATTAAAACCTTGAGAAAAGAATTTAAAAAGCGTTATCTGCTCACAAGGCTGTCATATATCTACTTGCTCCCCCTGTGCCTGGTACATGCTTACTGAAGTCTGAATCCACCCTTTGTTCTGCATACATCCTCATCTATTTAGGTTACTGGGTTAAAGTTAACATCTGTATTACTTTAAAATACACTATTATATATAAGTGATTATATATCCATAACACTGTTCACAGAGAAAATCCTAAATCCTGCTGATCATCAGCGGCACATGGTAGGAAGCTTTCTGCAATTTGGGCAGCACTTCCTCCAAATGCCAGCTGACTGATTGCTCTGACTAATGAAAAAAGAACAATGTTTTTCTTTTGCTCAGAGTTGGTCAACCAGGCATATCAGATAAAATACAAAAACAGCAGATACAGTTTATCCTTAAACTTTATAGTACTGGCTGATTGCTACATTATACAGTGGTGGGATAATTTGTGTTTTGACAGCTAAAAACCTTATAATTATTTTTGCTTACCTGGAATTCTGTGTGTGTTCCATGCATTGACAACTCGGTTCCAGCCGAGCTGGCCGAGAAGGCTTCTAAGGGTGTCAAGGGTCTCTTGGTATACCAGGTGAACCAAAGCTCTCTCTAGTAGACAGTTGTTCACTTCTGGCCAAATTCCACCCTAACATTCTGGAAAACATTGAGAATGTTTTTAGCAATTTTGTCATTACAAATGTAAAGGGTACAAGGCAACAAAATATAGATTATTTTAGACAATATAGACAATTGTTAATGTTCAACAACCAATACCTTATATAAATTGCTAAGTTGCATATTGTGAACTTCAAGAGGTTACTAGTGCAGCTGATTATCAATTACTGTTTATTTGCTTAGCACTATTACACACACCACAGTGCTTTACAAGTAAAATGATCAATAAAATAGTAAAAGCGATAAAAACGAAATTACAAGATAAAATAAAGCAATATATTCAGAAAAAAATAAGAACATAGCTGGCCTAATGCTCCAGCTCCCCAGAATTAAAAGCCAAAGTAAACAACTATGTTTTAAATAGCCATAGCTTCTGGCAGGTAGTAGGAGACTGTTCCGCAATTTAGGAGCTACAACTAAAATACCTCAGTTTACATTAGTCACCAGTATAGTCTTCAGAACGTGGGCAACACAATCGACTTGCATACCAAGGTTTGATTATGTACAACAAGGATGTTAAATAATAAAACAATATACAGTAAACCTAGACTGATAATAAAAAAAACACACATTTTCTGCTGTTTAACAAACATTAGTGTACCCTGGAAGATGTAAACTGAACCTAAGGTGGTCTGTTGGCATCAAATCAATATTCAGAAAGGATTTCTTGCACGTAGGCCTAAATAAAACTTCTTTCTACGGTCTACCCTCACTTGATCCCACATTCCATAAGTAGCAACTACAGATCTGTAATGCATGAAAAACTATGCTTGTCACTGACAACACATAAACTTGCTGACAAGTTGTCAGCAAGTTTATGTGTTGTATGTAATGTCACATAGTACATCACATTATACACAGCAAAACGTAGATCGAAACTATAGAGTTGCTAATAATAATAGAACATCAGAAAATGATCAGGTAAGTATGTTACTCACCTGTGTACATCCTCACAAATGAGATAGTTTTTTTACAGGCATTGTAGCGTCTGCTACAATTTTGGAACTGCATCCATCAACGGCCAGAATGTGGGTAAACCAAATCATCCCTAAATTTTTCGTTTCTGGTCCATGTGTTGCTTATGGCCTGCATATTATGTAAGGTATAGAGTAGGTTTTAGATTACGAGCACATTGTAAAGAAGAACAATACTTTTAATAATCCCTTATGAGCTGCAGTGATTGATTTAATAGACTTTAGTATAAAACTGCCAATGCAACTTACAGTTAAATTGGCAGTAAGACCCTACCCACTCTTGTTACTCCAGCACATACACTGATAGATGACAGGTATCCTGTCATATATTTTTGTCCAAAAGACGGACCTGTCTTTCACACACACACACACACACACACACACACACACACACACACACACACACACACACACACACACAAACACAAACACACACACACACGTGAAATTTATTAGGACGTTTGACAAATATGGGAGAATCAAACAGTTTTCTATCCATGCTTCCAGGAAAACATTAATCCATTGAGATTTTAGCTAGAGCTACATTTTTGTCAAACCTGATTTTTATGTGATTTATGGGAACATTGTCTGGTTTATGTGACTTTTGAGGAATAGAACCCCTCACACAGTTATTTCATGTCTAAGTGAATTGTGAGACCCTGAGATACACACATTATATTTTCCAGTATATGTGACTTATGAAGACTCAATAACTACAGTGTCAGTATTTGCAATAGCTGCATAATATGCATAGTTGTGTATCCATCACACTCACCAAACAAGTAATATCTGAAATAAAACAGATATTTATGTTATTACAAGACAGTACAACTGACCTGTTCGGGGACTTAAGAAACATAGTCAAAGAATATGGTATTTATGAATTTTGTTGATGGCATTCATGTTGAAAGAGCAGGAAAAAACAGCACACTGGTTTCTTGAAATATTTTTTTCTTTTTTCTCTATTTTAATTGCTGGCAACACATGTAAACTCAAACAATGAACATTGCGTGAACATTGTGGTATCCAAAAAAATAAAATAATTAAATAATTTAATTAATAAATAAAGCTTTTACTGTCTATGAAACTGAACAGCAAGTTTAAAAGGATTTGATGAGAAAAATATCATATAAACTCAAATTAAACTTGTGATTTCCATTCCAGAGGATTTGTTGATGAATGTAAAAAAAACAAAAACACACACATTCACAAACATCTAGTCAACAACAAAGTAATGCTGATAATTGGGGTAACTAACAATACCTTCAAGTAGTTTGTTCAACAAAAAGCAGTCTGAATTTATCTTGAACACTATTTTCTTAATTGCATTAGAGCAGGTGCTTTAAACAAAAGAGTTGGGGAAAATGCACAAACAGAAAATCAAATTTGACAGAACTAAGGATCTTACAAAAGCAGTGAATGAAAATAAAATTTCCCATCACTGATAAAATTGCACCTGAGTAAATTTTAGGATTTTATAGTTCTATTTATACATCCTCCTTTTTAATGCTATGATTCTGTTATGAATGTAGTATTTGATTCCAGCCCAGAGCTACTGGCTCTGCCTAGAGGCAGGCATTGCATTCCTTTTTACCTAGTACTTTGCAGCTTGTTATGAAATGCAACATGTGCCATTCAACAGCCTTCACTTCATGATCTGTCCACTTGTGTCTCACCTTCCCAGCTGTCATACATGGTAACAAAATAAAATGTATTTACTGAAGAATAAAATGATGAAATTGCTTAATACAAGATATTTTAGTTAGAACTGTGAACATAAAAAGCCATATTTTTTACCTTGGTTTTTGTTGGAGCACTTCAAAGATGTACCCACATTAATTGGTGTGTCCTGCTGTGAATCTGAGAAGATGAAGCATGCATCATGAAAAATAAACACATTGTTAAAAAGAATACTATTTTCATAACACATACATTCACTATACACTCAAAAAAATAACTTGTTCCCAGAACGTAATAAAATTATGGAAATAATTTCCACCTAAATAAAACGCATTAATTTAGCAAGAAGCAATTTTGTTGAGTGAACAAAATGTAAATATGTTGGGTCAACATAATGTATTTGCATTACTATTACTTAGTTACCAGGTGTCAGTCCTGGTAATTAGCTGAGGTTAAGAGCATATACTAGCGCAAAACAACTTTTTAACCGCAGTACATATACTAGCGCAAACAACATGACAACAGCAAGTGGAACGTTCCCAGCTCATCCAGAACTTGTACCCCCTCCAGAACAATAACTGCATCTTCCGGTCCATCACCTGGCTCTGCACCTTCCTTGCGAATGACAAAGATTCCAAATGTCGTCTCCATCATTGCAGCTTCACTGCTCCCACCTTCTGTGTTCTTCACAGAAAAAAGGGGGAAATTGAGGATATACATGTAAAGATATGTTATACTGGTCCCATTTTTAAACACACACACACACTAAGTTACATACCATGTATTATTTCACAAGGTTCTCAGGCTCTTCATTCAGGTACACACAGGGCTTTGATTGTGCACTCTCTTCTGACATCAATGGCGTCAGTCTGAGTATGTAGGACAATAAATAAAAGATAAAACATTTTGATCAACTTGTAGAAGATTTCACAAACAAAACATTGAATTATACATTCTTCGAAATGTAACAGTCTTTGACAATTTTTATGATATATGAGCTTACAATATCCATGGGTGCATTGGTTTTATGTCCAAGCAAGACATTTAATCATAGAAATATGTCAAATGTAAGCATGTGGTCCCAGGAAACAGTACATACCATTGTAACATCTGCCCAAGGTTAATATTTTATCAGATCCTTCTTCATTAAAGTAAATTACCCCCTCTCCATCTAGTTTTATTTCTCTCCATCCCTCTGACACTTCCCCTTTAAATTTCAAGCATTAAGTTTAGAATATTAAAGCGGTACAGCTTTGACAATTTCTATTTTTTTCTATTATCATACCTTGGTGATGGGTATCATGATGCTCCTTATCTTTCTTCCTCTGAATGTCGCCTTTCTTGCCAAACACCCTCATCAAGTTTGAAGAATAAGCATCCAGCTGGGAGAAGAACTTTGACAGCAAACTGACGGTTATAATCCTCTTAAATTCAGCAGTTAGCTTAAACAGAAAAAAGGGTATACAAAAGTAAATTTAACTATCATAGCATTGAAATGACCGACTAGTTTAACAATTGTCATCTATCACCAAATCCTGAATCAGCTTACAAGTTATTTCCAAGGCTAGCCCACATTTTGTTGGCTGATATAAATCACACTGTACATATTAAATTTAGACAACATATTTGAATCAAAGTGAATGAGTGCTGTGCATTTATTCACCTACCTCACGCACACAGAAGAGAGCCGGCCATCTGGTTTTTAAATCAGCAATCAAGGGTGCATCACGAATAACTTCTTGCCTTCTGTGTGCAAAGGTCTTCTCCATCATTGCTGCCACTGTGTCTTCATTGTTCCTTTTCCTTACTTCTAAAAGCAGGGTCTCTCTTATCTTTTCAAGTGTCTCTGCGGATTCACCAGATGGGTAGGTGGGGCAGTAATTAACTTTGGCTCTTCTGGGCTTCTTCACACCATAAGCAGCACTGCATTTGTCTGCAGGTTTATTTGTCGGGGAATTAAGTTCAACCTCTGGAAATCCAAGCCGCTTGAGCTTCCTCCTGTAGTTAGCAAGTTTGTACTTTAAGCTCACCTTCCAGCCACCATATCCAGTGGCAGAGCCTGGCTCTTTCAAACATGGATAGGATGACACAACCTCTTCAAACTCATTGTCTGTGGGATACACTTTGTACTGAACAATATTTTCAGCTCAACTGTCAAGAATGGCAGTTTTAAGTCTCATGTCTGGATTCAATAAAGTTCTGTTTTCTTTGAATGCAGCATTGGCTTTGTCCAGCTGGAGCTCACAATCATATGGTAAATGAGGAACTAGAAAAACAACAGGCCATCCAGAGGATCTTGAAGGGTTGGACTCAGGAGAAGACAAAATGTCCGTATCACACAAGCTACCAGATGAAAGTGATGACTCACCAGACCCTGATGTGGCAGGAGTGGAGTAGGGTGGAGGGGGTGTGACATCAGACAGGGCAGAGGCAGCTGAATCAAAGACAAGCTTTAAGGTACTTTTGTCCTGGATCTCTGACACTGAAGTCAAGTTGGTAAATTCATTGCCGAACTCAGCATCCATGAATTGCAGCCTGAAGTGGTCCTCTACCCCACACTGCCTCTTTATGTGCTGAACAAGTTCAGCAACAGTCTATGGAATCCCCTCTTGCAGGGTAAGTCTCAGGGAATCGTTTTCCCCAAGGATGATTCTGAGTTTCACTGGACCAGCCATTTCACAATAATCTGTGAATAAAAACAAACACACATAATATAAATGTAAAAATATATTTGTACAAGAGTACATCTTATCTAAGGTTGAGAGACTTATGAGACAACAGATGGTAAAATATGAAATACAGCTAAATACACTCAACTTGGTTAACCTAAAATATATATCTAGATTCATTACTGTTGTGCAATTATACACTGTTTAAAGTTATTTAATGTTTCATAATTAACCCTCTGTCTGTTAAGTATTGTCTGGTGATGATCAGCTCTTAAGCTGATATCAAGACAATGGTTGAAAGGGGTGAATTCAAGCACTAGCGATCTTTTTAACAGCAGAACCTGCACACACATAGAATAAAGGAGTGACAACTTCTTTTCAAGTCCAAGAATTTAATAACAGAAATAAAATGAACATCCAGAGAACATCACTATGTAATGCTGTTTACCTGAATTAACACAATATTTCGATTAATAAATCCTCTCTACAAGGCTAGTGAAACTTAACTAAACTACCAAGCAAAATGAAGATAAAAAAAGAAGCTAAGCTAAGGAACTATTTACATGCAAAACAAACAAAAGACAAAACAAAAGTGGTCATGATCAGAATAACTCAGTGAATCCTTGTTCACTGAAGATCTGATGCCAAAAACATGGAATGGAGTCAAAACATTTGCCATGTATTTCAATCCATTCACAATGCAAAGCCCAAGTTAAACAAAACATTATTTGTTGAAATAATATTCTGAGGACTGGATTATCCTGTAAAATCATTTAAACCCCTACGACCGAGTTTGATAATGCGATTCTCCCTGCGGGCGTCTGGGGTTGCTGTGGCATCTCGGTGGCTAAGAGGTTACAACATAAAGTTGCCAAAATTGCCTTGAAAACCGGCATTAATATACCATATTGATGCAGGAATAAGGCTCATAACACCATCAGAGGATCGGAGTAGAACAGTTACTTTTGAAATGTCCGAAACCGGATGTTAGCAAGGCTAATATCCTGTTGGCTAGCGGACGCTTGGCGCTAACAAATGAAAGCTTTTGCTTTATTTTTAGTCATAATGAGTGGCTGGATAACATAAACATTAATGTCCCATCATTGTATGAAACCCATGTGGAGGTAACCTTGTTATAACCAAAGAAAGACATACTCAAATTATATTAATACTATGAAACAAAGGCTGGCGTGAGCTATTTCGTTAGCCCTAGGTGCCGGGATGCCGTGGTAGTTTCCAAACGTAGAGCTAATGACTGTTAAGTGCCGACCTTTCGGCGGACTCCACGCGAAGCCAAGATGCGGATTGGGGGAATATTCATCACCACTATTATTCATTAATGTACCTATGTGACTGTAGCCTTTTAGCTGCAGCTACATTCATCAAAGGCAGGCGATTATCCCCCACCAGCCATGCCTGCATTAGCTCTGTGGTTTTGTAAATGAGTCCACGCGCGTTGTCAACGATGCCGTCAACCTCAGGATGCTAGCTTGTAAGCTTAGTTAACTATGCGCATGGCGACAGTCGGATATATAAATGCACTCTAATAAAACGCACAGTAACAAAAAAATCATCCAAAATGCAAAAAAGGACAATAACTAACTGTCTGTAACATGTCTGCTTCCATATTGTTTTCTGTTCAATGGATGGTAAAAGATTAAACTTACCTTCTTCCACACGTGATTTTTCTTTTCAAAATGACAACTCCTCTTTGCCAGCCAGAGTCGGGGACTCACTCACCTATGACCATGGCCTTCAAGAGAGGGGCACTACTAGGAATGTGCACATTACTGGCACCTACTGCTTTGGAGTCGTATTGATTTGCAATCTTAACTTATAAGAATCAGGTTGTTTTAACATAAATTATTCAGGTAAAATTTAAATTGTTGCATTTTATGCTAAAACTACATGTTTTAAAACTGTTCAACCACAAAACATGATTTTATATTGTAGAAGCTACATGTTAGACATAAGATAAGGTAACAGACACCCAGAGTGTATTTAGGTGTACTTCATATTTTACCATCTGTTGGTTCAGGGCTGATGATAGTTTTTGTCGATGTGCCATCCAAAAAGTTCAACATGATTTAATCTGAAGTGGCCTCCATGTTTCTCAGTGTGGTTGAGTCAGTATTGTGCTTTGGGTCCCCAGAAGTCTTAGGTCTTGAATCTTGGAAAAGTAATAATTAAATCATGTCAACTCGCGGTACTTTGATATTAAATCATACTGAACAAGCCACAATACCTCTCTGCCACTATAGTTCAGGTACGGTTTCTTCATCAATATCATCATTTGTCGTGGCAACCCTATCTGTTTTGGTAAAAACAGCCCGGACAAAGTATTCAAATTAAAGGCCAAACACACTTTCTCTATGAATCTTTGTAACTGATGTTTCATAGTAAATTTACCCTTAGGATCTATGTCAGTGTCATCAAGTCCTTTCCCCTGCAGGTCAGACAGTTTCCATTTTCCCATTGCCATCAACAGTTTGCTGACAGAAAGAGAGTTCTATTTGGCATTAAGATATCAATTCTTATTGCCACATTGCTAGACAGGACACTGAAAAAAAAGAAAGAGAGTTCCTTTGTCCGAAACAGATTTCTCCCTCCTCCTAAGGAAATATGGGAGTGTCCTACCCTTTAAAAAATTTGTTCAGAGTTGTGACGGTCAGACAGACTTCTACATCGAGCTGTGAAATCATCTGATAATGGTAATGTACACTCTGTCTCCATATTTAATTTCTATTAATTAAATATGCATATTACAATGTTTTACCTCTGATCAATGCTATTCTTATAACACTCATTTACTGTCAAATCTTAAACCGGGGTAAAATGGGCCTTTATTAGCGAAGCAGGATTAGGCCAATAATACTACTTTAACACTACTATCAACAGCCTTGCTATCTCTCTCAATTTCTGGCAAATGTAATCATTCCTTCTTTCATGAGGTTTCCTGCCATGGTACAATGACTCACCAAGGTGAAGAATATCTCTTTCACTTTTTACAACCAAGGAAATGTCATCCTGGTTCATTTCAAAAGAAAATTTCCAAAGAGTTTCATGAACACCATTGGGTTTTGGCACCTCAAGTTGTACCCACTTTCATCCAGCAGGAGAGTCTCCTTCAACAGGCTTCTGGGGACACCTTCTCACATGTCTCCAAAAGCTTTCTCTTGCATATAACCCTTGACAATATTCGCAATGACGGTAGTCACCAGATTTTGACAATCAACAAATGATCCAGCATCTTGGACTGCCACAGTAGCATTATGTTCAAAGTTTCCCTTCTTTTTAAGACCCTGTAACAGCTTTCTTCTTTTGATAGATCCTTTATCAAAACTGAAAGCCATTGCAATGTCAGGCTGGTTACTGTGTGTGCTTTCGATGTGCCTTGACAGTTTAGAAATGGGTTTTTTACAATACAAACAATATTGCTTCTTGTACTTGCTCTTCCTTCCTCTTTTTGGCAATGCTGTGACTTTTATTGAGCTGTTATTTTGTGATATGTTTTCTGTTGAAACAGTACTGCAATATATCACTGAAGAACTATGAGAACCAGTAATCTCCACAATGTGTGCTGTAGCCATCCCCAATGAAATATCATGTAAAGTTTTTTTTGAGAATTTTCTGTCACTCTCAGCTCCTTACTATTAACACTTGTGTCTGAAGAGGTGTCACTTGAGTCTGGACCATAGTCGATACCTTCATAATCTGTGTTATCTGAAGACTCGGGATCAGATATCTGAGGAAAATGAAAAACTTATTAAAGATCTATTGTGTCATTTTACCTAAAGCACCATAAAAGGTGAATAAGTGACTTGTGAAAAACTCATAAATAATTAAAAAAATAAAATTAAAAACATTTGATTTTCTTAATGCATTTTGTGTTTCTCTTATTAGCAACTGTGTCATGATTAACTAGTCACTAAAGCTTGAATAGTCTTCATCATGAAATCCACCATCATTAACTTCAGCATGTCCAACCATTAATAATTAAAATCTATTGAAAAGACGTTTCACGCCCAGTTACATTAGGTTTTAGATGATCAAATAATGGTGCTAACACACAGACAAGTTGCTTCAGATATGACAAATGCAACAGAAGTCTCTACAGTGAAACAATGTTCAGTGTACAATGTGATATAGTGGACTTTGTTATAAAGGAGAATAACACACAGGCCAGCTGAAAGCTTTGCTAGGGCCCGGGAAAACGCAGTCTTTTCGGGCTCCCTCTCTACACCTGCCCCCCAACACACACACGCGCACAAACACACACACACACACCAAAAAGAGTCAACTTAACTGTATACTTCATGCCCTGGAAATCTCTGTATTTTATATTGGATATTTTCAACCCATCTGTTAGGGTTAATAAAGATAACCCCTTTTATCCTAGAACGAAAACCACACAACACAAGTTTTAGACTGTTCTATAGAAGAGGACAGAGGATACCCAAACGGAGAACTTCACTCCCTGAAAGTTTAGGATCGTCTGCGTCGCGTCATTTCTGTCCTCTTGTCTTTATTGTCACACATCAAAAGAAAAGGGTCAGGAGGATTGGGTCTGGAGGTTTCAGGAATTTACAACATGGGGGTTGACAAGGGTCAGGAGGTTAAAAGCAAAGAAGGAAACAAATTAAATTGCAGATGGTAATTACTCACCAGCTTCATGCACAGCTGGATAAGGGAGACATTTCTTATTTGAGAGAGCCATGTGTTATTCCTGCCTAAGGTTAAATACAACAAAAGCTTCCTGAAAGCAAACTCTTAAAACAAACCAAATACCTGTAACTTGATAGAAATAAAATTATTACATTTAAATTTTTCTAACACCATCTATTGAATTTAGTGCACAAGTTGTATAATTAAACTGTTGACCTTTCGGGTTTTGTGATTTTTATTTTATTATTACAATTAAATAATAATATTAATAATAATGTTATGTTCAGTGTTTTTTTCCAAATCCACCTCTTATATCTTTCAATCCTTATGTAATATTGTCTGTGTTGTGTGCACCTGCCTGTTGCTTTAATCCTATAAATTTCCCCGTTGTGGGATAAATAAAGGGTTAGCTAATGTTATCTTATCCTAAATAACACTTTTTGATAGGATATATGTACTGGGATCTTTCAAGGTCTTAATTACATTTTCTGTGTGGGCTCCAGTAACATATCATAGATAATATCTACTTTGAAAGTAAACATGAACTGCTGCTGAAGATGACCACTCTTATCTTCACCTGGATGTTCTCTGGAGGACTGGGGACGTCAGTGACGTCAGTCTGTGGGTCTGTCGGCACAATCAGGGAAGTTTCGTCTCCTCTCTCCGTTTCTGTTGCTCGATGTTTTCTTGCTCATGGTTTTTCATGTGCTTACATAAATGTGTTGTGTTTCCTTTGAATTTAACCGGCTTTTTACAAAACATACAGCTCGATTTCATTTACAGTATTAAAATAAAGCCAAACGGCGCTACTTTCCCTCTTCACATTTTTCCGCTTCTGCGTCTCTCTCTCCGAGGCTGAGCAGCAGCAACGCGGTTGTTTGTGAGATAGTGGGCAGGCCAGGCTGAGCCTGCGTGATTGGCTGGCGCCACTGAGCCATGTACGAGAGGGGAGGGGGAGCAGCAACGTGCCGTGACAGACTGCTGCTGCAGTCAGCGTGTGGACTAACTGACTCTGACCAAATGGTCAGAGTGTCAGTTTTGCCCCCCCCCCCCCTCCCCCGCCCCTTCCCCCTCTGTCCTGGGCCCGGGACAACTGACCTGTTTGACCCCTGTCTGACCCCTGTCGGTGGTGTGATAACACATAGCAAATTGTTGTCATACTTTTAGTTCCTGTTTCCCCTCCACTGATCCTGTCAGCTTATTCTCTTTGTCAGCCACTTCACTTCCCCTGATTACCTCTACCTGTCCTAGTTAATTAGAGTAACTTGGTTTTACCTGTCCACCTGTCTATTAAAGCTTGCTTCCCCTTTCACTACTTTGCCAGAACGTCTCAAGCCATCAGTAAGGGCCTTCTAGCATCTCTGTCTGCAAGCCTGTTTTTGTTGCCCGACCTGTTTTTTGTTTCTGAGCCTGCCTGACCCCGTCTGATTCTGTCAGCCTGCCCGAAACCCGCCTGATTGGTTAATGGATCCTGAACCTGCCGATCTGTGAGTAACTGAGCCTGAGGAACTCTTGGGAGCTTCTGGGGTTACCCGGTTTCTGGACTGTCTCGTTGCTCGTTTGGACTTCGTCAAGACTGTTGCTGGAGCTCTGCCATCTCACCTCAGACATTCCGTCTGTGTCAGCTTATCAAGCCTCAACCTGCCTGGTCAACCCTGGACTCAGTTATGCCTTCTGTTTGCCTGCCCCTTTGTAAATAAACCCTTTGCATTGGCTCCGTGTCTGGCTGAATATCGCATTCACTTTAAGCAAAATCATTACAATTGTGTTATGGCTCACCTATTGCATAACATTAAGATTAAGTATTTGAAGAGAGAAAGATGTGGCAGCTGTCCTTCAAGTATGAGTACAAACTACAAAAGATGAGTAAATCAGAGAAATTCACCCATTTTTGTAGGCCTCTGGATATTCTAAAACTCTAAAATTAACACCCTTAAGATAATTCATTGTGATAGCGTTAAGTTTAATAAGAAAAGGCAAGGGGGGTTTTACAACATGGGGTTGGCACACAAAGAAGTGTAGGATTAACATATACAGCAAGACATTCCTTGTCTGGGAGAAACATCTGTTTCTTCCTATGTGAAGTTAAAACAGTAGAAGAATCCTTAATAAAAAGAAAATGATTACATTCACATTTCTTTAACACATTGCACCTAATAAAAGTATTTTTTTTCCTGCTTGTATTTAAATACTCACAGTATCATTCATTCTGGTGGTCAGACTCAAAGTTCTTTGTCTTTCTCTCCTTAATATCTTCATCTTAGTGTAGTCATAATGTTCTTCACACTGAGCATGATGTAGCTTCAGATTTTATAGTCGATTTATTGCTCTAAACTGTAACAATAAAATAATCTAGAACCAAAAGTAAACGACCACAGCTCAATTTATATTCTGCATTATTGTCCTCACACAATAAATGGCCCAATGAAATAACATGAACTATTAATGAAAAAACATAGAATGTGGCCATCTGTTCTGTGGTTCCTGTCCTATTAAAAGGCAAAAAACCAGAGGTCTGGCTTACCTAAAAAGACAAATTTCAATAAAATGTTAGTCAACATAATCTGAAGCAAGTTATGGCAATTACAGACAAAAACATATGTAGAACTACAAACAATATAAAATTGAATGATACTTTAAATCTGCAATATGTAACTTTTATAAAAACTGTTTTTCATATAGCAACGCTACACGCAAGATGATTGACAGCTCTAAGACTCTCCTCCTGGTTCTGAATGGTTGTTTCTAGATAGCACATGGAGCACTGTGAGAAGGCACAGTCTCATACAATACTGTCATGACATAGTGACAGTTTCAACAAATACCTAAAAAATCTTAACATACTGCAGCTACAAGGTTAATTTGAAGAATAAAGTGGACCTTAGTCCTCAGAATTGATGAAGTATGTTTAATTGGAACTGAAAATGTCTAACCACCTGTTGGAAGGATGAAGTGGAGGTCCCGCTTACACTCTACTGTTTATTCAGACTAAATGATGATGTTAGATTAAACACACTAATGTTTTTCAAAGGTAATACAATATGAGGACATTGTGACTCACACTACTGTTTATTCAGACTATATGAGGACATGACGACTAAAAACATGTTGAATCTGTTTTTCCGATTTTTAACATCTTCCGTTCTGAAGTCCACCCTAATGTTAATGGCTCAACTTCCTAAAGAATTAATTCATGTAAAGCCTTCTGCAGGATGTTAAAAGGACAAAAATATGTAAAACTACAGAAGATATAAAACTGAATAAAGGTTTAAGGGTTAATTTGAAGTATAAAGCAGACCTTAGTTCTCTGAATTGATAAAACTACAGTATTTCTGCCAAAGTATTGTTGAACAAGTAATAGCAATGATGATATTGGGAATCTTTTAAACAAACTGACTGCTGCAAAGGTATTTTACTTATGCACTGGACCCAACTGAGACATTTGTGTTTAATTGAAACTGAAAATGTCTAATCACCTGAAGTATGAAGTGGATGTCCCACTGATCTTTGGCTCTTTTGAAGTTTGAGTCTGGATCTCTACATTTGGTGTCTGCTACAAAAAACACAAATACAGTCAAATTTGAAGATGGAGAGATTTCTTTGTGTTCTTCACTAAAACCATAATGCTGGAAAGAACATTTGATTTTGATAGACCGTTACTTACCACCATATATCACTGTTCCACTCAAAATCAAACAGGACTGCAGGAATGTATTTTTTCTGTCCGGTTCATATTTTGAGATCAACTCCCCACGTTATTCGGCAACAAAGGATCCCTCTTTGATTGGTGCTTCCCCAGTTAACAACTGCATGCATAATCAATTTGTGTTAATAGGAAAACAATTACATCACCATTAAAATCATAAAATAAATTGTGTGCTGAAATAAAATTTGTGTCACAGGAGAAATAACTTTAGTCGCTGTTTCTGTTAGGAAAAATCCTGTGGAAAAAACTCCATGCAGCTGTGTAGTTTACCTTAATTTGAGCTAATTAGCGAGTTTAGCAACTCAGTTACCGTTGTTAACTTGTCAACAGTTAGATTTCGCAACAACTTAAACTCTTACTACAGTTTAGGGTAGATAAAATGTGATATATTATCATTTATCATAAACTCCAGCATAATTTTGGGTATTTAATTTCCCTTTAAACTCATTCTCACTTGACATCGTCAAGCAGGCCACGCGGATGAACTTCAAAGGTACTGTATGAACCAAGATGGAAGTCTCCGGAGCGCAGAATGTCCCGGATGTTCAGTTTACGTACCACTCTGATATTCATATCAGAACCTTTGTATTCCCTCCATAAACAGCACACTCCTTTCAGGGAATTTGTAAAATAATTAAATACTGACGAATCCTACACTTAATGTTATCACAAGTTTACTATTACACTTCTTCGTGTTGAGAATTGCTAGCCATTTACCTAGCAATTCAATACACGTCACGGGCACATTGCATGCTGGGTAGCGGTTGCTTTACTTCCAGAAATGCTTCACCTTCAACACGGCTGCCATCTTGGATAGGTCTCTCACACGTACCCCCAATGCCTTTATTTATCCTAAGGAAGCTGTTTGCTCAACTAAAATCCTCAGAACTCCCCGCATTTTTATCTGGTTTTCACACCGTTTGTTTTGTTACAAACTGCAGAGATGTGATTATGATGAAGAAGACTGTAAATAAAATTTAGTGCTTTCATGTTGAGATACTCTATTTTATGCCCTTTAGCAAAGACAGATATGTGGCATAAAAACAGATGTATGAATGACTATGTGCTTCCATGCTGAAAAACCTTTTATGCTCTATAGCAGGGATTCCCAAAGTGTGAGCTGACACTAGGGGGTGCGCGAGATAAAAAATGCAATGGCAGCCTGACAGTGTTTTTTTTCCCACACAATAAAGACGTGTAAATAAACATTTCCTTTGTAAAAATCAAAAACTGTAAATTTAATCAATAAATAAAAATGTTTTGTAATAATCTGTAGTAAACTTTGTTGCTACACAGTAAAACGAGCGGTGTTAATGTAACTCTTAAAGAGTCGATTTCAACACTGAGCTGGGTTACGTATGGTCCTGCCCTGTGCAGTGTAAAACTTACACTGATCACAGTGTCAGAATTTCAGAGTTAATTTTACTCTGGTAGGAGACAAATTTAGTTATAGAGTAAAATAATAATTATTCTGACAATTGTTAACTTAGTTTAACACTTGTAAAAAACCAACACTAAATAGAGTAAAATTTTCCATCAAACAATTTAACTGTCGGTGGCCGATTTCTTCTCTCCGTCCGTCCGTCCGTCCGTCTTCTTCCGCTTATCCGGGGTGGGGTCGCGGGGGCAGCAGCTTCAGTAGGCAGGCCCAGACATCCCTCTCCCCGTCCACTTGGGCCATCTCCTCAGGAGGAATCCCAAGGTGTTCCCAGGTCAGCCGGGAGACATAGTCCCTCCAGCATGTCCTGGGTCTTCCCCTGGGCCTCCTCCCGGTGGGACGTGCCCGGAACACCTCACCAGGGAGGCGTCCAGGAGGCATCCTGACCAGATGCCCGAGCCACCTCAACTGGCTCCTCTCGACGTGGAGGAGCAGTGGCTCTACTCTGAGTCCTCCCCGGATGACTGAGCTCCTCACCCTATCTCTAAGGGAGAGCCCAGACACACTACGGAGAAAACTCATTTCAGCCGCTTGTATCCGTGATCTCGTTCTTTCGGTCATGACCCAAATCTTGTGACCATAGATGAGGGTAGGAACGTAGATCGACCGGTAAATCGAGAGCTTCGCCTTTTGGCTCAGCTCTCTCTTCACCACAACGGATCGGTACAGCGCCTGCTTCACAGCAGACGCTGCACCAATCCGCCTGTCGATCTCCCGCTCCATCTTCCCCTCATTCGTGAACAAGACCCCAAGATACTTGAACTCCTCCACTAGGGGCAGCACATCCTCCCCAACCCGGAGAAGGTACTCTACCCTTTTCCGGTTCAAGACCATGGTCTCGGATTTGGAGGCACTGATTTTCATCCCGGCCGCTTCGCACTCGGCTGCGAACCGCTCCAGTGAGAGCTGTAGATCACGCCCTGATGAAGCCAATAGGACCACGTCATCCGCGAATAGCAGAGACGCAATCCTATGGCCACCAAAACGGATCCCCTAAACACCTTGGCTGCGCCTAGAAATTCTGTCCATAAAAGTTATGAACAGAATCGGTGACAAAGGGCAGCCTTGGCGGAGTCCAACTCTCACCGGAAACGAGTCCGACTTACTGCCGGCAATGCGGACCAGACTCTGACACCGGTCGTACAGAGACCTGACAGCCCTTATTAAAGGGTCCGGTACTCCATACTCCCGGAGTACCCCCCACAGGATCCCTCGGGGGACACGGTCGAATGCCTTCTCCAGATCAACAAAGCACATGTAGACTGGTTGGGCAAACTCCCATGCCCCCTCCAGAATCCTGCTGAGGGTGTAGAGCTGGTCCAGTGTTCCACGGCCAGGACGAAAACCACACTGCTCTTCCTGAATCCGAGATTCGACTATCCGACGGACCCTCCTTTCCAGAACCCCTGAATAGACCTTACCAGGGAGGCTTAAGAGTGTGATCCCTCTGTAGTTGGAACACACCCTCCGGTCCCCCTTTTTAAATAGGGGAACCACCACCCCAATCTGCCAATCCAGGCGAACTGCCCCCGATGTCCACGCAATGTTGCAGAGCCGCGTTAACCAACACAGCCCCACAACATCCAGAGCCTTAAGGTACTCAGGGCAAATCTCATCCACCCCCGGGGCCTTGCCACCGAGGAGCTTTTTAACAACCTCGGCAACCTCAGCACCAGAGATGGGAGAACCCGACCCAGAGTCATCAGGCTCTGCTTCCGCAATGGAAGACGTGTTGGTGGGATTAAGGAGGTCTTCAAAGTATTTTGAGGTCAGCAGCACACCACCCCCACTGTAAACAGTGTTGGTACTGCACTGCTTCCCCCTCCTGAGACGCCGGATAGTGGACCAGAATCGCTTCGAAGCCGTACGGAAGTCTTTCTCCATGGCCTCTCCGAACTCTTCCCACGCCCGAGTTTTTGCTTCGGCGACCAGCCGAGCCGCCTGCCACTTCGACTGCCGGTACACATCAGCTGCTTCCGGAGTCCCACAGGCCAAAAAAGCCCGGTAGGACTCCTTCTTCAGCTTGACGGCTTCCCTCACCACTGGTGTCCACCAGCGGGTTCGAGGGTTGCCGCCGCGACATGCACCGACAACCTTGCGGCCCCAGCTCCGACTAGCTGCCTCAGCAATAGAGGCGCGGAACATGGTCCCTTCAGACTCAATGTCCCCCGCCTCCCTCGGGACGTATTTAAAGTTCTCCCGGAGGTGGGAGTTAAAGCTCCGTCTAGCGGGGGACTCTGCCAGACGTTCCCAGCAAACCCTCACAATACGTTTGGGCCTGCCTGGTCGGACCGGCTTCCTCCCCCGCCATCGGAGCCAACTCACCACCAGGTAGTGGTCGGTGGAGAGCTCCGCCCCTCTCTTCACCCGAGTGTCCAAGACATACGGCCGCAGATCAGATGAAACGACAACAAAGTCGATCATTGAACTGTGACCTAGGGTGTCCTGGTGCCAAGAGCACATATGGACACCCTTATGCTTGAACATGGTGTTTGTGATGGACAATCCATGACGAGCACAGAAGTCCAACAACAAAACACCACTCGAGTTCAGATCAGGTGAGCCATTCCTCCCAACCACGCCCCTCCAGGTCCCACTGTCATTGCCCACATGAGCGTTGAAGTCCCCCAGCAAAACGAGGGAGTCCCCAGGAGGGGCACTCTCCAGTACCCCCTCCAAGGACTCCAAAAAGGGTGGGTAATGCGAACTGCTGCTTGGCGCATAAGCGCAAACAACAGTCAGAACCCGTCCCCCCACACAAATGCGGAGGGAGGCCACCCTCTCGTTCACCGGGGAAAACCCCAACGTGCGGGCACCGAGATGGGGGGCAACAAGTATGCCCACCCCAGCTCGGCGCCTCTCACCATGGGCAACTGCAGAGTGGAAGAATGTCCAGCCCCTCTCAAGGAGACAGGTTCCAGAGCCCCCTGTTGGTCTGGGGAAGTGGGGTCATCAACATATAGGCAGAAACCGGTAAGTTCATCTAAAATTATAATTTATTTGGTAACAAGAGGTGCAAGCAATAAAACAAAAGGAGGGTGGATGAGGGTGCTGTGAAAATAACAAACCAAGTTAAAGGCATACTATGCAACATTTTTCAGTTAATTAATGTGTTCCATACTGTTTTGGATGATTAAATAAGTCATTTTAGGTCGAACAAAGGTTTTCTCGGCCGCCCTGGTGGTCTGTGGGGGAAATACCGCACTTGCAATTGCAGGAGCACTCGGCCCACACTCACAGGCTCAGTAGTCTCGTGTGCATCGCGAGAGTCGGTCTTGCTTTACGGCGAGAACTGCTACACGCCCCCAGTGAAAGGCGTGCTCGTTGCTAGCGCAGTGGCGATATTTGTGCAGTTA
The DNA here is from genome assembly GCF_011125445.2 of Fundulus heteroclitus. Classification (NCBI taxonomy): domain Eukaryota; kingdom Metazoa; phylum Chordata; class Actinopteri; order Cyprinodontiformes; family Fundulidae; genus Fundulus; species Fundulus heteroclitus. The sequence goes on from NC_046373.1 coordinate 33,961,133, forward strand.
TGGCGGAACCAGCGAGAAAACAGCGAAAGCCCATGTTGGAGCAGGCAAGAAAGAGCAAAAAGGCTCTGGACAGAGAGAGAAGTCGTACACGGGTGAACATTGGGCAAGCTTTTTCCGAATGGTGAGAGCTAAAAGAAAAAGAAGGCTGCAAGGCTGACGCGGACCTCGTGTTTCTGCTCATGCGATTGTAAGTAACATTGTAGGGTTTCCCTCACGCTACCGCCTGGCCAACATTCCAAAAAAATAATAATAAAAAAATTAAACTAACTCGATATGCGCGCAAAGCTTGTCTCCCCCCGCTCCGCTCAGCCGGTCATCGGCGCAAAGCTTGTCTCCCCCCGCTCCGCAGTTCAGCAATATATATATATATATTGCTGAATTGTGACACATACAATAATGTAGTAGTCATTATTTCATGTATGGACCCACACATACCTGCCTTGTAGGGAGAACATAATTGGGATCCAGCTTAGAAACAAATGTCCTGAATCTTACGTCATCCACAATAGTGAAAGGCTGGGTATCCTTCACTATCATGGAGACTAGAGCTTCATCCAGCTCTTGTTTTCTGGTGACTGGTCAAAAGGGATTAAATACAGTGTCTGTTACCTGTCTTTATTTGCACAACAAGCAAACATCAGCATGCAAAAATTGTCATAGTGTGTTTGTAATATAGTAATGAAATACCTTGGCTGGGTGAAGCTCCAGTTTCCTCCCTATTCTCATGCAAGGCACGGTAGTGCCTTAGCATGGATGAGGTGTTATTATTGTACCCCAACTCCTTGGAGCACAATAAACACCTCACCTTTACAGAAAATAAGAAACAGTGAAAAATACAGTTCCTCATAAGCAAACCTAATGCATCTGCAAATGTTTAGTTCACCTTACCTTGTTAGGGCTTATCAAATCAAAATGTTCCCACATAGGGGACCTCCTCCTCTTTCTCGCCGGCTCCATCCTACTCCTATCCTGTCCTCGCACTCCTAAATCTCCTATCTATCTATCTATCTATCTATCTATCTATCTATCTATCTATCTATCTATCTATCTATCTATCTATCTATCTATCTATCTATCTATCTATCTATCTCCTAAACTCTCCAAACACCTAACTAACTGTCTCAAACTAAATAACCACTATCCAAACTCTGCTATCCAAACTATCCAAACTCTGCTATCCAAACTATCAAAACTCTGCTATCCAAACTATCAAAACTCTATCCACTCTCTCAACTGACCGCAACTCGCCTACAACAACCCACATTTTGAATGGAGCCTGTGGAATTTTAAAAGCTGTCGAACCCGCGCCAAAATCTGAACCACTTCCCGAAGCAGTCACGCGGTACAGCCGGGCAGCGAGGCTTCGGACGTCATCGTTTTTGGCTCCTCCCCTAAATGAAGCAAGCTTCGATATGTGCATTACGGAAACACCCCCTCCATTACTCGACACACGCCTCGAAGCCTCGGCACATAACGTAACATCACTACTGTTGGAATCCTGTCACATCTGTGTCTCAAGTTAAGTCTCTGCCCACTGCTGGATTTTCCTGTCTCACTTCTGAGTTTCTAGTTAGGCCTCTGCTCGCTGCTGGACTAATCTGCCACCTCTCTGCTTCAAGCCTCTGCTAACTGTTGGATTTACCTTCCTCGCCTGTGCTTCAGTTGCTGGATTTACCTGCCACCCCTCTGCTTCAAGTTAGGCCTGTTTAACTGTGGATTCTCCTGTCACCTCTGAGCTTCAACAGGCCTCTGCTAGTGGCTGGATTATCCTGCCACCTCTGAGCTCAAAGTTTGCTCCCTGCCTTGTCGCCTGGATCTCCTGCTGCCTCTGTTCTCCAGCAGTCCTGCTCCCAAGAACTCTCTCCGGTCCGACAGCTCCTGCTCACATCTACACCTCTGTTCTAGTCCAGTCCTGCCTCTCTGGTTTAATCATTCACTACTCATCTTCCTTTCAATAAACTTTCAGTAAATAGCTCTGTGTGTGTGGTGTGTATTCTGGGTTCATCAAAGAAAAATCATGTCAGTGCTACATCCCTTGGGGCCATATTTCTGATATATTCTTGGAGCTTGGATGTTTCATCTTCAATTATGGCTCCTATGCTCACAAGGCCTCTGCCTCCTTAGTTTATAGCCTGTTGATAATGGATTTTGGGTGGAATCCACCATGCATGGCGAGTAACTTTTGTGTTTTAACATCAGTGGTCTGGATTTCCTCTTCTGGCCAACTTAAGGCCCGTTTACACTACACCTAAAAACCGAGCCATGCCGATACCAGTCCGAACTTGGATCAGTTAACCGGGATAAAAACGGCCGTTTACACACAAGAGTTATCTCGGTTACCTCAGTTCCATGGTTGCTCCTCGCCTCCTAGTGGCGATTTGCAGTACTACCGCTCTCTGGAATTAAAGGCGAGACCGAGCGAATCAAAATGGCGGCACCCAAACATTCAGGATGTTATGGTTAGACATAGAGTCGGCTTTTGGGACATGGATAAGACAAACAAACGTCTAATAAGGATTTACAGTTGCAGGAAACAACAACAGACACTGAGGTTCATCACACTGCTAAGCAGAATCATCTCTGGAAACCGTGTGGCACGGTAAGGAAGCTAGTATTATTATGAATGTCTGAAATTTGTCTGAATGGATTGTGAATCGGGACGTGCAGCCAGACACGCCGGAAAACCCGCGGACAGTCAGCTGACTGTAAGGGGATGACGCGGTCTGCTCATGCGCTCTTCGTTATCAGGTAACCGGGATAAAAAAAAAACAGTCCGAGACCTACTAGGGAACTGGTCTGCAGTTAGCGCGGTCCGGTTATGTTTAGCGCGGTCCGGTTCAGTCTGCTGACCGTTTACACACAAGAGTTATCTCGGTTACCGAGCTCGGACTGGTCTTGGCTTGGTTAAAAAAGTGTAGTGTAAACGGGCCTTTATTAGCCCAACAGGGTATCCGGTATACTGGCAAGGCATCGCTGTTGATTGCCCAGACCTTGTTCTTGCCTTTGTGCTGACTTCTCAGAGCTTGCCTTACTTGTTGCAGGTATTTGGCTGTTGCTGCTTTCCATGTGGCCTCTTCAAGGTTGCCATTTGCTTGTGGTATTCCAAGGTACTTATAGCTGTCTTCAACATCTGCTGTTCTCCCTTTGGGGAGTGCAATCCCCTCTGTGTGGATTACCTTACCTCTCTTTGTCACTATCCGGCCACATCCCCAGGGCTGCAGAAACAACAATAATAAATGTTGCAATCATTTGTGCAATATGTGATTTTAATTATATATATTTTACGTGTTAATGTTCGTTGTCAAGACTCCTTATCATCTGTGTTCTTTGTCTGTAATATTTCCTACAATTATACATAACATGTTCTATCGTTTGAAATTCCCTACATACATTGCAACTTCCTGTTTCATGTTTTCCCATTAACTGTAACGTTGAATTAAGTCCTGTATGTCCCAACCGTAGTCTTGTTATTATCCATTCCTGTATTCTGTTCCTCCCAATTTTCCCTCGAACTTCCCCTACCTTCCTTTGTAATCTGTAAAGCCATCTTCCTTTTATATCTTCTTCCCACTGTTTTTGCCATTTTTCTTGAATCTTTCTTTTAATAATACTTTTAACCTCTGATTTACTCATGTCGATTCTTATATCACTCTTACTTTTGTTTATCGACTCTTTAGCTTTCTTATCAGCCATTTCATTACCTTTCACTCCTATATGTGCAGGAACCCAAAGAAACACTACTGTTAACCCCATCATCTGAATATGATATAATATTTTCTGAATTTGTAATAAGATATCTGGACGGCTTTCTGAATGATTTATTTGTAAACTGATCAATGAGGAACTTGAATCTGAGCATATAACAGCTCTTAATGGTCTCACTTCCTCAATCCATTCTACAGCAATTAACAATGCTATCATTTCTGCTGTATAAACAGATAATCCTTAATTTAATTTCCTCCTAATGCAGTTTAAACTCTGGAATTATTACACCTACTCCAGTTTGTCCTAATTGATTTTTTTGATGCATCCGTATAAATTTTTACATAATTTTAAAACTGTATTATTTATTCCTCCACTATTATATAATTACATATATACATTTTATCTCTATTTTCTTTTCCAATATTGTTCAATCTACTATTATTTCAGGTAAAATCCATGGTGGTGTTATTGATAATGGTACTGTTGGACTAATGTTTAAATGATTTAATCCTAATTCTGTTGCTTTCTGAAAAATTGTCCCACCAAATGACTTATTATCAACTCTTTCTTTTTTACTGCAGGAATTTAAAGTTACCTGTGTAGGATGGCTTTGATTGTGTACATGCAAATTAACCCAGTAATTTAAAGACAGTTGTCTTCTTCTCAGTGCTAACGGCATTTCACCCACCTCCACCTGTAAAGCTGATGTTGAAGTTGTCCTTATCGCTCCCGTTACCAACCGCAATGCTTGATATTGTATGGTATCCAATTTTTTAAGTACTGTCTCCGATGCTGATCCATACACTAAAGCATTCATCTGGGTATCAGGCACCTATTTAAAACTTGGCTGCACCAAGAGTGAAGAAGGGGCAGGAGGAGTAGTTTATGGTTTTAGATTAGGGAACTATTTATAGTTATGGTGTTTGGTTTTATGATTTTTCTTTTTAATTGGGGGGTTATTTCTACATGGTTTATTGGTGGGTCTTACTGGAGGAGTTTTACATTGGTTTTAATAGAGCTATTGTCACAGAATGGTTTTACCTAGTTAGGTTTGAACCCTTTAAAAGGCATCCAATTCATTCATTGAGATGTTCTGCTGCTTCTACAAAACTGTTGCTACTATGCCTCCATACACTTTGTAAATTTTGCACTTGCACTTTGGATTATTTTTGGAGAAAATAAAAGACAAAGGAGGTTGAGGACCTCAAGGCTGCCTGGTTTCCATCATTTTCTTCAGTACACCACTGTTATTCCTACCTCTCGTTGCCTACCTGTCCACAGTATCTCTTTGGTATATTCCAGATTTGATGGAGACTTGTGAAATTGGCTTAAATTTGGCCTCAGGGTGGTTTTCCACAGCATGGAGTTTGCAATGAAGGCTCTCAGAGTGCTGTTGACCTTGTACAGCTTCAGGCATTCCAGCATCCATGTGTGTGGCATTTAATCATAGGCTTTCTTGTAATCAATTCAGGCAGTGTGCCGGTTTGTTGGTCTGCTTTTGGAGTCTAGGGTGAATGTTCTGTTCACCAACAGTGTTTGGCTCCTCTGGTGTGTTTACCTATGCCTTTCTGGTACTCTATCATGTGTTGATCCATGTACCCACTTATCCTAGCCACTATGCTGCCTGACAGGGGCTTCCATGTCGTAGAGAGACAGGTTATTGGCCAACAGTTGGTAGGGACTGTCCCCTTCTAGGATTCTTTCATTATTAGGACTGTTCTGCACTCAGTCAGCCATTCAGGGTGGGTCCCTTTCATCAGCAGTTGTTTCATTTGTGCTCCTAAGTGCTCATGGAGGGAAATCAGCTTCTTCAGTCATTAGGCGTGGATCACATCCGGGCCTGATGCTGTCCAGTTCTTCATACCTGAGAATCTTTGCTGGATGTCTGCCATTCTGATATTCACTGGACTTTGTTCAGGGAGATTATTGTGGTCTGCTCTTAGATCTATCAGCCACTGTGTGTCATTGTTATGTGATGGTGATGATTCTCACATATCCCTTTCAAATATTGCTCAGTCTCTTGCCTTGGTGTGTTGGGTTATGTGTTATTACCCTGCCACTGGGAGTGCACTTTAGCTGGTTTAGTGGAGATCAGCCTGCTTATTCTTTTGGTCTTCTCTTTTATGTATCTCTTCAGTTGGGCAGCCAAGGCTTGGAGTCTTTGTTTGGCAGCTTCTAGGGCCACAGGTATGGGCATCTGTTTGTATTTCAGGGGAAATCCCTTTCTAGATGCACCCTTCTGGAGTTCTGACAACTGGGTTACTTAATTCCGTGTTCCCTTAATTTTGGCTCCCAACCTTTTCTTCCATGGTAGATATCGTCCATATTGACCGCTCTTAACATTACCTTTGCCAGGCATCTCAATGATCACTAGTGTTTTCTTGTATATCAGCACATTGATCTATGTGATGGTCACAGTAGGGATTGTACTTAGTGCTGTATTCACATAATTTTGGAGATCCTGTGGAGGTACTTTGTTCGGTTTCACAAGTCGATGTCAGGACATACGTCAATGCAAAACATTATGTTTTGCATTGTTGCCAAAAGGTTAGATTTTGGTTTCATCTAACCAGAACACCTTCTTCCATGTTTGGTGTGTCACCCAGGTGGCTTGTGGCAAACTTTGAACAAGACTTTTTATGGCTATCTTTAAGAAATGGCTGTTCTGGCGAACTGCCAGGTAGCCACTCCCTCTGCCGCACCTTTCTGCAGCTTGTGCTGGTTAGTGGTGTGAACCAGGTGGACTCAATCTCCTAGCAATCAGAGAGTGCAGGTACTTTTTGTGTGACTGACCTGTCACTCTTGTTTGAAGAGGTACCATATCATGAGAAGCAAACAGAGCTGGTAGCACAGTATATAATGATAACTAATTAGATCAATTTTTGATTATGGTTGTATAGTTTATAGTTCAGCTTCAAGTAGTTTATTAAAGAAAATAGAGTACAATATCAGGCATTGAGACTCTGTTGTGGAGCAATGAAAACTACCCCAGTTTCAGCTCTACACTGGAGCTCAGGAGAGAACAACTAGCCATAAATTACTGGGTAAATATTAAAGGACATACTGAAATTCATCCTCCATATATTACGCTGCAACCTTGTCAAGAAAAAGAAAGGAAACAAATTAATAGATTTGGATGGACAATTATAAATAAAGTAAAAGATGTAAGAATAGATAACTTTGTAATCAGTCCTGTGGTTGTTATCCCTGCTATTCCATCATGGATCTTTGGACAGGCTGAAGTTGATGTAAACGTATTGAGGAAAGGGAGACAGTTAGAAAAAAGACAGGTGGAAAGTTATTTAAAAAAAGAATATTCAGAATATATACAAATTTATACTATATTATGCTTCCAAAACATTAAATGATAAAGTAGGTATAGCATTTGTAATTCCAGACTTAAATATTATGAGGAATAAAAGAATAACAGATAAATTGGCAGTGTATACAGGTGAATTAATGGCTTTAGAATGGATTGAGGAAACAAGAGAGAGGGAGGTTTTATTTTGTTCAGATTCAAGTAGTGCATTAATAAGTATTCTAGAATTTAATTCAGAATTAAGGCAAGATATTATATTGGATGTTTTTCACTCAATTTTTAGGATTAGAAATGGTGGCTCTAATGTTAAATTTGTTTGGATTCCTGCTCACATTGGTATTATAGGTAATGAGTTAGCTGATAGTTTTGCAAAGAGTGCTGTAAAAAAGGATCTTATTGAGTTAAATATTAAAATAAGCAAAAATGAGGTATAAAATATTATTAAAATGTATTTTAAGAAGAAATGGCAAGAACAGTGGGATAAAGGAGGGAATGCTAGGTTTTATTATAGTACTCAAAAAAAGGTTGGAGAATTAAGAAAATGTAATAGAATTAAAAAAGATTCGGACATACAGGATTAAATAGTACTCTTAAAATAATTAATAAGCATAATACAGGGTGTTGTAATTGTGGCAAATTAGAAACAGTCCAACAAATTTTTTTAGAATGTAATAAATATACTCAAGAAAGAGAGATGTTGCGTAGAGAGTTAGGCAGAAATAAAAATAAATTAGACATAAGGGAATTGTTTCAGAGATCATCTGGGGATGTAGTTTTTGGGAGTATTTTTAATTTTCTAAGAAGAACGGGTATTTTAGAGAGGATATAATAGGTTGTCTGATCCATACTCCATTCTGGAAGGTGGCGGTAATGCACCAATAAGTTGTTTGCCAACCGCCATTAAAAAAAGAGAAGAAGAAGACTTTTTTTAACTTTTAACAAAACTTTAATTACAAAAGGCCAAACAATTAAACAGTTTAGTTAAAAACAAGTGTCATTTACATAAAATTCTTAAATCAGGAGCTTGTTAAATTGAAGTTCTCCTCTTTCAGACACTTCACATAAAATCTTAAAACCCCACAACTGCATAAAATCCTCCATGTTCTGCGTGGCTCTGAGGAAGTGAAACTCCAGCCTAATCCTGGCTTTAACGTTCCACAGAGGCACAGCGTCAAGGTGAGGTCCTCCCTGCAGTCTGTCTCTTCAGGACAAATAAATGGCCATCTTTGCCTCACTGATTAAAAAGTTTAAAAGTCTAGCCTTTGGCTTATTACTTTTATTTTGGCACACTCCTCTAATAAATAAAGAAGTAGTAAAAACAGTGCCAATAAGACTAAAAACATTTGTTAAAAGGCTAAAAATGGTCTTTAGTCTTGTACAGTCCATAAAAACATGAAAAACGTTCTCAGACAGACTGCAGAAAGGACACTCATTTAAAACAGCCTGATTAATAACCGATAAAAAAGAGTTTGTGGCGAGGGCACCGTGTAAAATCCTCCATTGGAGATCACCAGTTCGCTTTTTAATTGGAGGCTTATATAAAGTCCTCCACTGGGGTGCTCTACCAGCAAGTCTATCAGTCCATACACAGACTGTGTGGTTCTGGAGGTGTCTTCGATTCATCACTTTAGAGCAGACTCTATAAACAGTTTTCTGGTCCATAGTGGATAAAACCATCTTCTGTGGGTCCAGGCTGGAGAGCAGAGGTCCACTTCTCTACGGGAAACCAGGATCAGGCCAGGAAAGGAGTCCATCAGGTCTGGCTGGCTCTGTCCCTCACAGTAGGCATGGAGGAGGCTCCTCTCCTTGGCCGACATCTTTCCTCTCAGGAGGTCCAGGAAGCGCCGCACCAGCCTGGCAGACCGTACCCCCATCATGGAACTCATGGCCTCGACCTTGGAGAGGGACGGTCCTGCAGTCTCCACCAGCTGTTTCACGGTTGTGGTCTTGGTCCGGCGCAGCGCCTCCGACAGCCCTGGTCCCGCGCCATCACACACGTCCAGCATGGACCCACAGATTAAAGGCTCCTGTAAAAGCCAGTGCAGAGAATTAGTCGTTTGGGATGGCTTTAATTTAAACAGGGTACATGATTTTAAAACACCCTGATAAAACCTCGGCAATCTTCTTCACTTTAAAAGATTTAAATCTGTTAAAAACAGAGCCGCATCCAGCCCCAGGTTATTTACCCGTCTAAAAATGCAGCTGGCCACGTCCCTCCACACTAAGTCAGGGGGCCCTGCCAGGTATTTCTGAACAAAACGTAATCTAAAAGCTGCTGTTCTCCCGGCCATGTGGACAAGGCCCTGGCCCCCCTCTTCTCTGGGTAAAAACAACACAGACTGTGGCACCCAATGAAACCCGTTCCAAAAAAAGTTGACCATTTTTGCTTGTATGTTGGCCAACAAACCAGACGGTGGGTCTAAACAGGAAAGTTTGTGCCACAACTGAGATGCTACAAGGTTATTTATAACCAAAACCCTTCCCCTGTATGACATGTGGGAGTGTAGCCATCTCCACTTTTCTAGTTTACATTCTATTTTCTGTTCCATGTTTTCCCAGTTCTTTTTTTCAGTGTTTTCATTGCCTAAAAACAGACCGAGATATTTAAAACCATCTTTTTTCCATAAAAGTCCTTGAGGGAGCACCGGGAGCCCTTCTCGCCATTCGCCCACTGCCAGGGCTTCACTTTTCCCCCAGTTCACCCTCGCAGAAGATAAAACAGAGAACTTAGTTGTTATCTCGTTCAGTACGTCGACATCTTGCTGGTTTTTAATAAAAACAACAACGTCATCAGCATAGGCAGATAAAACCACTCTACTATTAAAACCAGGTAAAAACCAAACCATGAACACTAGAACGTATCTTTTGAAGCAGGGGTTCCAGGGAGAGCGTGTAGAGCATCCCGGACAGGGCGCAGCCTTGGCGAACACCTCTACGCACCCTAAAAGGAGCACACAGACCACCGTTAATCTTTAGCATACTCTCAATGCCACTGTACATCACCTGGATCTTGGCGATCAGACCAGCGCCGAACCCAAACCTCTCCATAGTTTTCCACAGGAAGCCGTGTTCGACGCGATCAAACGCCTTTTCTTGATCTAATGCGATCAAGCCCGTTCTTAAACCCAATGAACCGGAGACCTCCAAAACATCCCGAATTAGGTAGACGTTATCTACCATGGACCTGCCGGGGACGCAGTAGGTCTGGTCCCGGTGGATGACCTGCTCCATAGCTTCTCTCAGCCGCGTTGCCAAGGCTTTGGAGAGGATCTTGTAGTCGGTGCAGATGAGAGACACAGGGCGCCAGTTCTGCAGGTTCCCTTTCTTGGGCAGGAGGGTGATGACTGCCCTGCGTCACGAAAGCGGGAGTGAACCAGTGGCCAAACTCTCATTATAGACCTCCAGCAGGTCTTCCGCCAGGATGTCCCAGTAGGCTTTATAAAATTCTACTGTAAGACCATTGATGCCTGGGGCCTTCTGACCCTGCATATTCAGGAGGGCTGTATGGAGCTCTTGTACCCCCAGGGGGCGCTCCAGCTGTATGTTGGTCTCCTCAGAGACCTGGGGCAGCCCACCACAGAACTCCCCAAACAGCTCCTCATTCTCCTTATACTCACTCTCAAACAGAGGAGTAAAACTCAACAGCCCTCCTCATGATCTGGCCCGGTTCACTCACCTGCTGCCCTGTGTCAGATAGTAAGGAATGGATCACCTTCCTCTGCCCGCGTTTCCTCTCCAAGCTGAAGAAGATGCTAGAGGGAGCATCCATCTCTGTGATGTTCTGAACCCGAGACCTGACCAACACGCCTTGGACTTTAGACTCAAGCAGGTTGGCTAAAATTAGCCTTTTGGATTTGTGAGCCTCAATATGCCCTCAATTTCCTGTGGACTCACTTAAATGTTCTAGTTCCACTATATTCATCTCCAGATCTCTGATAGATCTGGTGACATCACGAGTGACATTAAGAGTATGCTGCTGACAAAGTTGCTTGATCTGAACTTTTCCATGGTCCCACCACTGCCTTAGACAAGTAAAATCACCCTTTCTTTGTCTAAAAACAGTCCAAAAATAACTTAAAGCTTCTCTAAAACTACGTTCGTAAGTTAAAGCCAGATTAAAATGCCAGTAGGCGCTTTTAGGTAAAATGTTTGTGATAAAAACATTCCCTAAAAGCAAAGAGTGGTCTGTAAAAGCTACTGGTAAAATCTGACATGTTTTAAACACATTAAAATGATGTTTAAAACAATAAAAACGATCAATACGTGCTTAAGAGAGGCGGTTTTCTTTACTGTGGGACCAAGTGTACTGTCTGGAGCCTGTGTGCATCCTCCTCCACACGTCCACCAGGCCGTGAGACGAGACAAGCTGCTGCATGGCTTGCTGGGAAGCTTGGTGAGGCTCTTTATGATTCCGGTCTAACAATTCTTTTTCTGTACAATTAAAATCCCCACCTAAAAAAACATAATCATCAGACCCGCAATCTCCCAACCTCTCCCCAATTTTCTCTAAAAAACGCTTCCTCTCTGCACCGACGATAGGAGCATAAATATTGATAAAAACCACGTTAAAATGGTCAAACTGAGCTTTTACTAAAAGACACCTTCCCTAGATGATACTTTCTACATTAAAAGAGTTCAAGGTGAAAGCTGAGGAAAAGAGGAGGCCCACCACAGAACTCCAGGAGGTGCCGTGGCTAAAAAAAGCTTCTCCCTTCCATTCCTTGCGCCAGTCTGCTTCATTGCTAATATCACTATGCGTTTCTTGTAAAAATAAAACACTGATTCTTTTCTGTTTTGCTATTTCATAAATCATGGTGCGTTTAACAGACTCCCTAGCTCCATTAACATTTAAAGAAGCTATTTTAAAATTATCCATGTTGGGTAAAAGGCTAAAACCAACACCACAATAAAATATGCACAATAAAAATAATAAGAAGTTAGTGCTCATCATTGTATTCAAAATTGTTTTCTCACTTTTCCCATAATTTTCTTTAGTCTAAAAACCTCCTAATCAGAAAACCCAGACTCTTCTTTTGTTCTGATATAATATCTCGCAGAGAAATAAAATATTTTTAAATTGTGAAAATATTTTTCTACTTTTATCCCTCTTAATCCTTTTGTTTCTTGGAGAAAATTATTAAAAGATTCAACAGGATTACGTGCCTCTGCACTGCTACCCTGGAACAGAGACACCTCACTGCTGTCAGACAGCTCACCCTCACTGTCACTGCTGTCTGACACATCTTTTCTCTCTGTGGCCAGCTTGCTGACCTGCTTACTGCTCTGAACAGCAGTCATCACATTTTTCCTCTTACTACGCCTTTTTAAATTCATAGGAACCTCCTGCTCCATCAACTGCGCCCCCTCGCCTTTCTCCTCCACAGGAACCACCACAGGCTCCCCCACAGACTCCACCATAGGAGCCACCACAGACTCCTCCACACTCACCTCCCCTCCACCTGCCACCGCCTCACTTTTCCCTCCCTGCTCTCCACACACACCAGTCACACCCTCCTGCTCTTCACACACGCCATCCTGCTCCATCTCACCCTGATTCTCCACTTCCTCACCAGTCACACAAGTTTCCCCACCACCACACACCACCGTGCTGCCCTCACTCACCACACAATCACTCCTTTGTGGATCAGATGTTTCATCCACATTTTTCTCCTCCACTAAACTCTCCTGCCGGTCTCCAGCGACCGGAGCCGACGCCACGGCTTCCTCCGCGGCTACGCTGGAGTTCCCCACAGCGCCAGACTCCTCCACCGCGGCAGGAGCTCCAGCCTCGCCGGACACACCCACCTGCTCCCCGGCTGCCGCAGGCTGCTGCTCCGCGGAGCTCGACGGAGCCGAGAAGAAGAAGAAGAGCTGGTAGCACATGTAAATTCAGAACTGTGCAAAAGTTTTCTACAAACTGTGAAGGACAGCCAGTAAGCCTCACAATGTTGTTTCTTATTTCCTGAATCTCATTGGAGCAGCACATGGACTCTATTTGATTGTTGTACTGAACAGTTTTAATATTCAAATCAAATCAAGCGACTAACTTTAAAAAAAAATGACTCAATGTTGAATAGAATTTTGACTAAAATATATATTTAACAAAATGTTGATAAATATGCTAAGTTATTTATTGGTGTTGAATTTTAATGTAAAATATTTGCTATTTATTATACTTTTGGGATAATTTGTTTAAAGGGGTGGAAATCTGATTATTTCACAATGCATTTATCTTGTTAATTTTAAAATGTAATAGATGTGCTTCTGTTTTTCGCACAGTAAACCAAACTTGACAAGACTTGACGATGGCTCTCTTCTTGCCACTCTTCCAAGGCCAGAATTGTGCAGTGTACAACTGATTGTTGTCCCATGGACAGAGTCTCCCACCTCAGCTGTAGTTCATCCAGAGTGATCATGGGCCTCTTGTCTGCGTCTCTCATCAGTCTTCTCCTTGTATTGTATGAGCTCAAGTTTTAGAGGGACGGCCAGGTCTTCATAGATTTGCAGTGGTCTGATACTCCTTCCACTTTAATATTATCGCTTGGACAGTGCTCCTTGGGATGTTTAAAGCTTGGGATTTTTTTTGTATCCAAATCTGGTTTTAAACTTATCCACAACAGTATCTCAGACCTGCCTGGCGTGTTCATTGTTCTTCATGATGTTCACTGCTCTTTAAACAGACCTCTGAGACTATGACAGAGCAAGTGCATTTATACAGAGACTTGATTACACACAGGTGAATTATCTTTAACATCATCAGTCATTTAGGTCAACATTGGATAATTCAGAGATTCTCACTGAACATCTGGAGAGAGTTTGCTGCACTGAAAGTAAAGGGGCCGATTAATTTTGCACATCCTACTTTTCAGTTTTTCATTTCTGAGAAAGTTTGAAATATCCAATAAAGGTTGTTCCACTTCATGATTGTGTCCCACTTATTGTTGATTCTTCACAAAAACTTGCAGTTTTAAATTTTTGTTTGAAGCCTGAAATGTGGCAAAAGGTTGAAAAGTTCAAGGGGGCCGAATACTTTGGTAAGGCACTGTACATACATGTACCTAATAGTTAGGGAAGGAGGAAGTGATAGGAGCACGAGGAACAGAACCAAGCAGTGAAACTCAGCCAAATGCAAGAAACCTGGGTTACCTGCAGGCAGAAGGGTAACACTGATTTGTTCTGATCCTTGTGCTCCTTAGTTACTGTAGTAACCTCTCCTAGTATGGGTGTTTATTTCAGTCATTGTTCAGCCTGACAGCCGTGCGCATGTCAGAGTGTCTAACAAATCAGCCCAGAAAAATAATCCAGCACAAATTTAAGCCTCTCATGATTTTATGTTAAAAGTATAAAAGTATTACACACATCATAAAAACACAGCAGTAGCACACAATTGCACTGAAGTAGAGAGAAAGCATCACACAAAGGCTCCCCACAAAATGTGCATCCAGGCAATCAAATAATCTGCACACACAAGATCAATCTCCCAATCACATTGTCATATCAACCACAAAATGTTTTACCAACAGCCTTGCAACATGAGTCGTAAATCTAACTTAATACAATGTAGAAATAATAATTTATGGCACTTACAGTTGAAATCGACCACTTCATAGTGACACTAGATTAACCAGAGACTATTAATCATTACCGTTTTAAGGTTTGACAGATTCTAAACATGCCAGAATAAATTAACTAATAAAAGGAGTCCAAGGAGACATCTTTTAATTTAAATGTAGAAGTTTTTACTTTTCTGCCACATAATGACAATGACAATTATTTTGATATATTTTCCTAGTAAATCTTTCTAAAAACTCAGTAAATGTTGTGAACAACCCGCCCAAAGCAATTTTTCCAGCCCAATGTGTTCAAAAGAAGCCCAATTGATAACACATTTTTGCAGCACTGTAGGAGTGGTCACAGAGCCACTGTTCAGCCTGAAGCAAATAAAATGTTTGCTGAAAAAGTGTGCACTCCTGAAAATTTGAAAGCCCCCTTTTCGTTGTTTCTGCAGCTGGGTCTGCTCAAGTGTACTGTGTGCATACCATGAGCCGTGGGGACTGCCTGCAGATCTTTTATCCTTTCTAGTCAGGCATACCAAGCACCTACATTTTTTGTGACAAATTCCTTCATCATTGTTTGCTTATGCTATCCCCCCTGATGTGGGGGATAGCATAAGTTTGTTAAGCTAGTTGACATTTAAAGCCTTTTCTTCTCCAGCAGGCACCCACCGCTCACCTGTCAATGAGGCACAGAGGCTGTGACTGACGCATCTGCTCTAAATTACATTCGATGGGAAGACTTCTTTCTGCCGAGCAGATTACTGGGTGATGGGAGTAATAAAACAATAGCAATGTGTGCCTGGACTCATGACTGTAAGTTTGTGGGAGGAATCCTTTACTTGGCATCTCTTGTTTGTTCAAAACAGTGATCAGCTCTTTGCTAGTGCTTGTATTTCAACTTGATGGCATGTGTGTGCACTAAGCCTTCTGCAGTGTTCTGTTTGTTTGGTAGATCCGAGGTTTAACTTTACTCTAAATTATGCAATTCTGTCCATGTTTTCCGCATTGTTTAAATTATGGACCCAGGCAACTAGCTACTTTAACAAAACCTTATAGATTACATAGTCTGTCCTACAACATGGAAAAAATCGTTTCCTTAGCTCTGAAATACCAGTTTAACACTATGTAGGTGCTGTCATGGTTTAAGTTTTGTCTGGCTTCTTTGTTATTTTGTAGTTCACTTAGCTCTCCCTCGCTCAGCTTTAGTCACACCTCTGGACACTAATTAGTTTTCATTCCGGTCACCTGTCAGGCTGCAATTACCCCTGATCAGTTGCCACCTGTGTTCACCTCTTTATAAGACTCACCTCATTCTGTTCTCGTCACCGGTCCATAGTGCTCACTCCCGCTCCGTCTCTGCCAGAATCCTTGTCAGCTCAATTTTTGTTACAGTCAGCCAATAGACTTTCCGTCACCTTTGTTTTTGTTCCAGTCTCAGCCTAGATCCAGCTCAGCTCTGTTCCCACTCCTGTTCTCTTCTCCTGGTGAGCTGTTCCGGTCTCAAGTCCAAGGCTCAGATATTCTGGTCTCAAGTCCATGGCTCAGATGTTCTGGTCTCAAGTCCACGGCTCAGACGTTCTGGTCTCAAGTCCACGGCTTAGACGTTCTGGTCTCAAGTCCACGGCTTAGACGTTCTGGTCTCAAGTCCGTGGCTCAGATGTTTTGGTCTCAAGTCCTCGGCTCTGATGTTCTGGTCTCCAAGTCCTCAGCTCAGATGTTTCGTCCTGGTCGCTAGTCTTCGGCTCCAGAGTTCCTCCCGGTCAGTCTCTCCACACGCCTCCTGCCGGCCAGCTTCTGCACCCTACATCTCCGTCAGTTAAGAGACTCAGGTTCTTTTCGTCATCCATCATCCACCCTGTTCAATAAACTCTCTTCTAAGAACTAGCTCTGTGTGTGCATGCTGTGTCCGGGTTCATCCTAAAAAAATATCATGACAGGTGCATGAAGTGGTAGGTTGTAGGTGCATGAAGTAGGCTGCTGATGCTGATCACTGCATGATGCACACATGAGTGAGGGCGGATGGCCTATGTGCGCTGTTTAAAAAACCTATGGGCGGCGAATATCTTTCAGGGTGGGTCTCAATTTTAAGGTATACTATGCAACCGGGGTTGATTTTCCAGCAAGGCTCCCCCCAGAGGGCGAAAGTAAAAGTGCACTATCGTAAAGACGCTCAGCTGTTCTCCTGGTTTCTCCGTCAAGCCAGGCGCGGTTGTTTTGAGCTTAGCAGACAGGCGAACGCAACGAAAAGTCGAAAAAACGGCTGTGTGTCAATGACTAACACAGTCAAAGTATGAACATGCACAGAGTGAGAGAGAAACCATTCTAATGTTACTTACAATCACATCAGCAGAAACGCGAGGTCCGCATCAGCTTTGCAGCCTTCTTTTTCTTTTAGCTCTCGCCATTCGGAAAAAGCTTACCCGATGTTCACCCGTGTACGTCTCCTCTTTCTGTCCAGAGCCCTTTTCCTCTTTCTTGCCTGCTCCGACATGGGCTTTCGCTGTTTTCTCACTGGTTCCGCCATGATAACTGCACAAATATCGCCACTGCACTAGCAACGAGCATGCCTTTCACTGGGGGCGTGTAGCAGTTCTCGCCATAAAGCAAGACCGACTCTCGCGATGCACGAGACTTCTGAGCCTGTGGGTGCGACCCGAGGGCTCCTGCAATTGCAAGTACGGTATTTCCCCTACAGACCACCAGGGCGGCCGAGAAAACCTTTGTTCGACCTGAAATTACTCATTTAATCATCCAAAATGGTATAGAACACATTAATTAACTGAAAAATGTTGCATAATATGCCTTTAACTGGTAAAGTCTATTTATGGGAAACACTGGTATACTGCATGTCCCACAGCTGCTCTATTGATCTGGTAACTGGACATAAATTGAGTAGGGTGAAATTCTGAGTACAGCAAACTCATTACATATTTAAGATACCAAGTCAGTGATGATTTGAGGTTTGTAAAATGGTGTATTATACTGCTGTAAGTACCCATCAGAAGATGAGTACACTGTGGTTGTAAAAGGATGGACATGGACAGCAACAATACTCAGGTTGGCTGTGGTGTTCAAACAATGCTGAGTTGGTACCAAGGCACTCAAAGGGTGCCTAGAATGTTGCAGCTGAAATTGAGACACATCAGATCAAGCAAAGTTTTTCCAATGTTTACGGTCCAGTTTTGGTGACCGTGTGCTCCTTGTAGCCTCATTTTCCCATTGAGATTCTTGTAATCTGTTTAATATGTGATTTAAATGAGAAGTCCTGATCAAAAATACCACCACGGCTTTTCACATTATAATCTGAGACCTCTTTAATGCCATCCAGATGAAGTGACTGACTAATCACCGTCCTTTTTAACATATCTTCAATTTGCTTTACTTAAAAAGTTGTACTGAATACTACTCATTTTTACATGCATATTGTTCATAGATTTTACTTTCCCTCTTGTTTAATTATGGTTTGTTGTGTGCACACCATTTATTACATCAGCTTTGCTGTTGTCCATTGTCCGACGTCCGTCTTCTTCCGCTTATCCGGGGTCGGGTCGCGGGGGTAGCAGCTTCAGTAGAGAGGCCCAGACGTCCCTCTCCCCAGCCACTTGGGCCAGCTCCTCAGGAGGAATCCCAAGGCGTTCCCAGGCCAGCCGGGAGACATAGTCCCTCCAGCGTGTCCTGGGTCTTCCCCTGGGCCTCCTCCCGGTGGGACGTGCCCGGAACACCTCTCCAGGGAGGCGTCCAGGAGGCATCCTGACCAGATGCCCGAGCCACCTCAACTTGCTCCTCTCGACGTTGAGGAGCAGCGGCTCTACTCTGAGTCCTCCCCGGATGACTGAGCTCCTCACCCTATCTCTAAAGGAGAGCCCAGACACACTACGGAGAAAACTCATTTCAGCCGCTTGTATCCGGGATCTCGTTCTTTCGGTCACGACCCAAAGCTCGTGACCATAGATGAGGGTAGGAACGTAGATCGACCGGTAAATCGAGAGCTTCGCCTTTTGGCTCAGCTCTCTCTTCACCACAACGGATCGGTACAGCCATTGTGAATACCGATATGGAACAAATAACGGCTGTTCTATTTTATTCTATTCTTTTCTACGTGCCTTCTATATACACAGTATTCTGTATACTATACAGAATATTGTACAGTGCTTGATATATTTTTATCAGTCCTCCCTTGATCAACTCTAACCAATATTGTTCTCTTCTAACATTAGAAAAACAATACCATACCATAACATTATAACAGGTATATCAATTGAGAATCTCTTATTTGACTTGGAAATTTTAGAATATGCATTGGTGTAATACTTAAACCTGTTACCTATGTTGAAGAGTGTTAGTGTTTCTGAACAACATGTCATATGGGTACGAGAGTATGAAAAGTGTGTTAAGTACCAATACTGGCCACTAGTTGGTGAAAACGAAGATGAGCAAAAATGATAAATACACTCACACGCAACATTTCTGAAAATCGGGATCTTTGAGGACATTGGAGATTTTTGGTTAGGTCATGTTGGGATATTCGAAAACACTTTAGTATACTCCGAAAAATGAGAACCTAAAAAATGTCTTCATATTTCAAAGTGTCCTGATATTGAAGGTGTTATCATGGCCTGAAAACAAGTGCACAAACACACACACACATTTGAAATCTGATCCAACATCCAAGGTTTAGGAATTTTGGCCATGATGCATACCTGGTAAAATGACAAAATTACAGCAGTTTCTAAACAGGTGTCCAACACATTGTTACGTGTTCGTAGGTTGTACTTCGTGCGAAACCTTCTGATAGTCATAACGGAATAATGTGGCACTCCATAATGGCGTAAAGCATTGCTTAATTCAGAGTGGGTTTTTCCACGCTCAAAAAGTTAATTGATCAATGCCGAGAGAACTATAATTTATTATCCTCATACAGAGGAGAGACACAAGAAGAATCCTGAGCCAACCACTTATGCGTGACTGTATCCATGTTTGCCATGGGCTTTGACCATGGCTTGAAGGCTTTCTTTACATTGCGTTCTTGACGTACTGACTCTTTTCATATTAAATTACTTTTTTTTCTTAACTGTCCTATTCTACAGACTTTGTTTTATGTGTTATGACAGTCATACTGTGATGTTGAATTATGTTCATCATTATAGATATATGATAAACACTGGAAACGGTCTGCTTCAGACTCCACACACCAAGACCTAGAATTTTTGCAATCTTTTTGCTTTGACATAGGAAGAACCTGCATCTGATTGGCGCCAAAGATCCTTAAAATAATTGATAATGGTCATTTTCAGATTCAATATGGGGTCTTCTGGCTCAGTTTGGCCGAGAGTGGGATTTCCCTGAGGATCTCATCAGTTTTTACCGTCTCTTATAGGGGATGGCATTTTCTGGTGATGAAAGGTCCATCCTGCCCTGTAACACCCCCTACTGGTACTCTTGAATTTGTAAGTTTAGGAGTGATGGATGTGTATCCATGGACATGGTGAGTGGAGGACCAAGTAGGAGTTTCTTTGGGGTGGGGGAAGAGTAGACGGATTTGACCTTGGTAGTAAACAGGCTTAGTTTACCTTGCCTAAGGTAATATTAAAATAACTAGTGTACTGGAACCTAAAACGCTTACTTAATTAGTTGAACCCTAAATTGTACGTAAATGCTAAGACTGTGGTCTTGAGTGATAAATGCTGAATTGTGAATTGTTCATGCTGATTATTGTTAAATGTTCCTATTGATGTATGTCATGCTCATTTTTTGGAACTGCTTTCTTTGTGCTGTGCCTTTTGCGCACACCAACAGGAGGGTTAACGGAAATTTGAACTGTTTTGTTATTATGTGTCTTTTGGGTACATTAACAGGGGGACTGTTATAGATTATTAGATAACAGAGGCAGGGCTGTGAAGATCTCAAAAAGCCACTTACATGTGGCATGCATAAACACATTTGTTTATGCATGACTGGTATCACTGGACATGGATATCCCTTGAGCCAAGCTCTCAGTCTAATGGTGATGTGGATCCCGGAAGACAACAGGAGGGACTCGACCAATCCTGTAGCAGGTCTTTGCTCAGCTTTATAAACTGATGTAACCGAGAGTGGGAGCGTCTCTGTTTTGTGTGCGAGAGCCCAGTACTGATGCTCTAAACATCCCTCTGCCATTTTAGATTAATTATGTGGAAGTATAATTGCTGTTTCAAGAGTCTTTTTATTACTACAGAAGTCACTGAAGTCTATTATTAGAGAACACCACATCTTTCAGGAAAAATAACCAGGGGCGACCGTAACTGGATGCGGCCAATTCTTATCAATTACGGACTTGATTTCTGCCTCAGCCTTACTGTCTGTCACCTTCTGTGGTGAGCTGTGAAATTTCAACCTCAAAAGACTCAATTCAATTTAATTTATTTATATAGCACCAAATCATGATACATGTAATCTCAAGCAGGGCCGGTTCTAGCCCTTTGGTTGCCCTAGGCGAGATTGAGTTTTGCGCCCCCCCCCTCACTTTTGCCGTGCGAAATACCAGTACTGTTTTCAGCATCTGTTTAGTGCTTCATTGAGTTGTGTTTACAGTTCCACAAAGAGTGCTGTGCGGTGAATTGTGCCTACAGTTGTGCAAGGTGTGTGTTACAAAATTGCAAATTGAGTGCAAAGCAGTGTTTGTTCTTTTAGTTTTGTGAACTCAGTGAGTGGATTTGCTATAAGTATTAATAGTTTTAGAAATTGTGCTATAAGAATCAAGGGTTGTGTTTAAGCATTCAGAAAAAACTGTAACTTAGCATGGAGTGATGCATAGACAACAAATACCAGAATAGGTTTCAGAACCTTTTCTTTTTTATTTTAAATAATTTATTACACACTCAAAGTTAGGACTGTGCAAAAACACTCAACCATCTGTAAGGACACTTAGGTAAAGTATAACTAATAAACTGGATTTTGATGATTATTTGTACATCCATTTTGAATACTCAATGCAGATAATCACTACAAAATATTTTATTTATATTAGTATCCTCCACCCATTCTCAAGCTATTAGATGTCCTTTTTGAAATAATCTTTGTCAGGAATCACCACTGCTATACTAGTTGCTTCACTTTGTCTTTTTATTTTCATGTATCTATGTCTACATGTGTTGTCTTTTACTTTCCTGTATCTGTTTATTCACTTGTGTGTAAATGCACCCCAGCAATCAAAAAAAATTGTTATGAGAAATTTTACCCACTGCTGCTTTTTTTTTTTTTAGATGCTGCTAGCCGAGCTGGAGAAAATAAAAACTAAGCAGGTTGATGCAGCATAAGAGCCCCCATCACTGACAAGTTCATTTGTGAGACCAACAAAAGATGGTACCATCAATCTCTCATTCAGTTGATTTTCAAAAAGACCATGAAATCATTTTATTAATAATTGCTTATATTACATAACCACAACAATTTTGTTTACATGCATGTTTTAGATTTTATTCTTTCAGCTTGGGTATTTTTTTTAACTGCCAACAGGTGACCTGTAAAGGTAAAGTCATCTTCATGTCCTGGGGGTGGGAAGTGGGCCCTTATACAGCTGACTGCACACGAGGGTATCACAGCCCTGGTATCTTTGCCTAAATAGTCCCAACACCATCTCACAAATTGTCTATAGGCTATATGCCTATGCTGTTGCTTCTATTGGGACCAAGCAACCTGCAATTTCCAAACATTTAGACACACCGCTTCCATGCCAGGATGGACTGTGTCAGGGATTTCTCCATCCATATCCTCTCTGGCTTCTTCCATCTTAGCAACAACCAAGCCAATTTTCTGGCAACAGATGCACTCTCTCACAGAATCCATTATTGGCAGTGAGAACAGGAACACCTAAAAAATAAGATTGATTAATTGTATATTTGTATATGAATTACACACCATAACTGATTTACTAAATTCACTATTAATGCATTTATGGTAAGTTGGAAATTGATTTACATTTCAGGAAATATTTAGGCCTCAATATTACTCAGTGTATATTTTTGATATATTATTTTTGACTTTTGTTTTGCTAGTATGTAGGTAGGCTAAATATTTATGTACAGATACTGTTTTTAAAATGTTGTCAAGTGATTCTTTATGATATGTAGCACCTCATCATTGGGCCTAACTAGGCCATGGCATAATTTTTTTAGTTGTGAATAAATGCTCATTCATTTTAGTGATACATTTTGTCCTCATCTCTTTATTTAAGGTAAGATAAGATGGACTTTATTGATCTCACAGTGGAGAAATTCACGTGTCACTTTGGCTCAATAAAAGTGACAAAAGACCGATTATCTTAGCGTTTAAAATAACACAAAACAGCGCAAGAAGACCTCATTTATTTATTTTTATTTTATAATTTTGTAGACAGCAGCTGATTAAGCTAATGTTACAATCTTGATATGATTATATGCGTTGTCTTACCGAAAAATTAATTAAAAGCGCCGTGAAAACGGCTGCAATGCGTGCTCCCGACAAAGGGGGGGGGGGTAGATTTTCACAGGGGAACTGAATTTCGCACAACACCGGCATTTTAGTCATTAAATATCTATGGTGCCTAAAAGAAAATTATGTCAACATAGGAAAAATATTTGAACTGTGAAGTTAAAAGAAAAAACATGTCCTACCATTCATTTAATCTCCCGACGTCCAATCTCCACTCCTTGTCCAACTCGTTGTTGTTCTTCCGCTGCCTTCTCTTCATCTGAGACATCTGGATCGAACATGTGAGGCTCCAGACACAAATATTCTTCCTCCGATACATCAGAATGGTCTCCTGGTAGGAATCGCTCGGTTGAAGTCGAAATTTTGCTTTCAGATTTCTCGTTTTGGCTATCGCATGTAGTGCAGTAATCCACCATGTTGAGATGAACGCTCCCGTTCTGACGTCACGACTTCCAGGTTGGGGGGCGCTTGAAAAGTGATCAGAATCTTTTCCGATTTTCTCTTAAATGTGAAAAAGTAAGTAAAAAAATTCAGTGGTATTTTTATTTGTTCAAATTTTGCTATATATATACGTAAGGTTAAGTCAAACTGATGTACGCTTCATAACCGGTTTAATTAGCTTTTTTTCTAATTCTATGATTAATGGGAAGTAAGCTTACGGACGACGCTAGAGGGCGCCCCCTACACATTTGTCGCCTATAGCAATCGCCGGCCTTGATCTCAAGGCACTTTACAAAGTCAAATTCAATCAAATCATCCAGACAAATTGGTCAATAAGTTTCCTATCTAAGGAAACCCAGTAGATTGCATCAAGTCTTGGTTCAACCAGGTGTTTTTTGTAACAGTGAAATGGATGTAAACAGTTTTAATTTTATTCAATTCAATTTTATTTATATAGCGCCAATTTATGAAACATGTCGTCTCAAGGCACTTTACAAAGTCAAATTCAATCAGATTATACAGATTGGGTCAGATTATACAGATTGGTCAAAACATGTCCTGTATAAGGGAACCAGTTGATTGCATCAAAGTCCCGACAAGCAGCATTCACTCCTGGAGAAGTGTGGGGTCACAGGGAGAGTCTTCTGCATTGTCCATGGCTTTGCAGCAATCTGTCATACTGAGCAAGCCTGAAGCGACAGTGGAGAGGAAAACTCCCTTTTAACCGGAAAGGAAAAATCTCTAGCACAACCAGGCTCAGTGTGAATGGTCATCTACCTCAACCCACTGGGGGTTAGAGAAGCCGGAGCAGAGACACAAAAAAGAGACAAAAAAAGCACAGACACACTCATTGATCCAAGAATCCTGTCTTCCCTGGATGATGTCTCAGCTAACAGAACGCCAGACCACGTGTAACTACTATGAAAAAATAAAAATGACAGAACAAAAAGGTAAAAGATGAAATAACAACCAGCAATACAAATTGGAGAACAGTAGCATAACTCAGCAGAGTGAAAAAAATAGATCCTGATGTCCTCCAGTAGCCTAAGCCTATAGCAGCATAACTATAGAGGTAGCTCAGCATGAGCCACTCTAACTATAAGCTTTGTCAAAAAGAAAAGTTTTAAGCCTAGTCTTAAAAAATGACAGGGTGTCTGCCTCACAGACCAAAAGTGGGAGTTGGTTCCACAGGAGAGGAGCCTGATAACTAAAGGACCTGACTCCCATTATACTTTTAGAGACTCTAGGAACGACCAGTAGCCCCTCAGTCTGAGAGCAAAGTGCTCTGTTAGGAACATACGGGGTAATCAGAGCTCTGATATATGATGGGACTTGATTATTAAGGGCTCTATTCCTGATTTAACAGGAAGCTAATGAAGAGATGCCAAAATTGGAAAAATATGATCCCTCTTGTTGATTTTCATCAGAACTCTTGCAGCAGCATTTTGGATCAGCTGAAGGCTCCAAACTGCATTTTGTGGACTTCCTGATAGTAAAGAATTACTAGTGATGGGTCCGGCAACACCGATGTGTCGGCGCATGCGTCGAGTTCATAGAGCAAAACCCGTGTCGATGCGCGTATCGCTATGGGAAAGTCACGTGACCGATACAGGAACTGTTTCGAACTGACGCGCCAAACTGTTTTTATAAACAGTGTTCCCTCTAAGATGCACGCGTGTACGTTTATGCACAGCATCTGGATTCAGCACGCACAGCAAAGCTGTCATACTCGGCGTTTCCAATTTCAGAACAGATGATATTGGTCAGGTAACTAAACACACCGTCCGATCAACCATGAGTTGAATGTGAGCACGAGCATGAAAAAAAGCCTGATCAATGGAACGCAAATAACATGATTCATCATGGCAACGACAGGAAATAAGCTTGAAAGTGCGCATGTCCTGCGAGTAGAATTAGAAATCTTTAAAGAAGGCATATGGACAAAATAAACCATAAGAAACAATGCCGTTGCTGCTGAAAACCGGAAGAGACAATTGTTGAAAAAGTCAATGCATGCACGATATGAAAGTTATGTGATGGTGAATTAAAGCTGTTTTCTCACACTTCACTCATTCAACACAAAAGGGGGAGTATGTGGAAGGACATGGCAGCAAATCATGATAAAGTACAGTTTAACCAGCTAAGGTTAAGTTAGAAGTTTTCTTATGTTTAACGGTACTCAACTAAAGCATTAATTGGCTATATTCAACATATGCAATTAATGATGGGATGGTGTGTGTTATTGAAATAACTGATATGTTCATCTTCTTGCCATTGTTCACCAATTCTTCTAAAAATGAGTTGACACTGATTGTCTTGTAGGTGTTTAATTTGTGTCAACCTCTCTTTATATTAACCACATAGGCTATATGGAGTGGAAAAGTAGAGCTGGAAGTCCCAAAATTTGATACAGAATAAATTATTGCTTTAATTCTGCGTAGTTATTTTATCAATCTTGTGGGTCTCTGACTATGGAGCACCTTTAAACTGTAACTGAGTAACATTTCTGACAGTGCAACATATAGTTACCTCTGAAAGATTTTCTGCATCTTCTACTTTATTAAAAAGCTGCCGTTGGCATAAAAACAAAGAGCAGCACAAAAAAATTGTTCAGAACTGAGAGTGTTCCCTCGTTGTGTTAGAAAAGCGATTTGCGGCTGAGAATATTGAAATAAATCATCTGACGACCCCAAATGAGCCCCAGCCAGGACCATCTTAACAAAAGCTGTCTGCTTCAGGCATGTTATTAAGCAGGTTGTTGTTTGTAAATCATGTACTAAAATGCCAATTTGTTCTTTTTACACAACATTGGGAATCATCTTGACAACAAAGTGGGCAGGCAGACCAAATTGCCACAGCTGATGCCATCCAGGAGGTGCAAAGTTACTTGGCAGAGGGTCCCAGGATCCTATGATTTACTGAAAAACCTAAAAGGCAGTCTATCCCAACCTCTTCCATCTTTCATTGCAAATTCTCTGCACTCCAGCATCATCTGTTCCATGTGAGTGGCTGTTTTCTACAGCTGGAGAAGTGATATCAATAAAGCGTAACAGACTCAATCAGGGTTTTTACAGGAATGAGTAACTCTAATTTAATGCTTTTTAATGCTCTTTGAAATAATTTTAATGCCATCAACAAGTACCCATGACACACTCACACTCTCTCTCTCTCTCTCTCTCTCTCTCTCTCTCTCTATATATATATATATATATATATATATATATATATATATATATATATATATATATATATATATATATATATATATATATATATATATATATATATACACACACACATACATACACACTAAAGGAAATCTATGTATCTTAAAGTGCCTTAAGATTTTAAGACATAACACTACAAATGAACTGGAAATATTTGAAAACATCGGATACAAAAACACCTGCTACAAAAATGACATTTATTTTCAAATGCTACACAACAAGGTACATCAATAACAATAAGTGTGCTAGATTTGTTTTCTGCCTGCTCAGCTAGTTGATCAGCATCCTTCTGAAAGCTGACACACACACCCGCCAACATTTCTTTCTTCTTTTTCAGTTCTTCAAGCTCACTTTCCAAAGCTTTTCTCTTTTGCCCACGGATTGCGCCCTCTCTTTTCTGTCTTTCTTCATCAAGGTAGATTCTATACCTGGTCCTGGCTGAGGCTACAGATGTCAGTAGTTGTTTTGTAAGAGGCATTTTGAGAACACCTCCACATGCTCTAACGTGGTCACAGACTAGTCTCTGGGCCTCAACAATTTCTTCTTTTATGTTGCAAGCCTCTACTTCTCTATTAACAGAGAAGCCTCTCTCTACTGTAGCTTGCCCATGAGAGAGGAGCAGGAGGCGCTGAAGGAAACTCTGCAGCTCGGTAAAAGACTTTTTGAAAGTTCCATGAAGAAAAGCATAAAGCTGTTGCTCCATAGGTTTAAAGGAGAGGAACTCATCACTTTTGCCATACAGAGAAAGAAAGCTGTCAAACTGTTGCAAAACAGCATCACCTGCAATGGGTAAACAAAAACAAAAAACTGTAAATAAATCTCAGCTTAAATTGTCATTTTTATGGATGTTGCATTGTTAGAGAATAGTGATATACAATTTTTGCAAAAACCTAACCACTCAAAAAAAATAAAATTAAAAATTAAAAAGCGGCTTATTCTCAGTCATTGTGTGGGTGTACAAAAGCTACACCTGGGCTGAAAACACCTGGGCTGCCTACAGTAAACAACACATGAGAGCTCTATGTGCTACTAATAATTTCCTAGAACATTAAAGGTAATATTCAAAGAAAGATCTTCTCTAATAGGCCTTTAAGATCAAAGTAGGTACAGTTCAGACATAAAAAGCTGTATAATAATTATATGAAACCATCCCTAATAAAATCCCTGCCAGCAGAAATCCCTCCTGACAACTGCCTGTCCTGCAGAAATCTTTGAACAAGTGACCTAATTTGTCCCTGGCACCATTCTGGATCTCTGCTCATGATGGAAGGGTCCAAGCATGCTAGCTGCCTGACAGTTGGGTATTTCAATGGGCTCTTTTCTTGCACTTTCTTTACTATTCTGGAAAGGGACCTTATGCAGTCCCTTCTAAACTCAAGGGCAGTGAGATCGCCTACTTTGTTACTTGATTTGCTTTGAAGAGCCCAGCAAAGAGGGATAGGACATAAGTATCATAGGACATTATTTAGGTGTATTTTATGTTTAAGTATATATATAAAGTGGTGCAAAGCATTACCTTGGGTACAGACTCAGCACCCAAGCCAATGTCAGCTTTGCTTGCACTGATCCAGTTTTTCTGGTCATCAGGATCAAGTTTGGTCAGTTGAAACGGAGTGATGTCTTGGAGCAGCTCCCTTTTGATGAAGTGTCTCACCAGGCTCTACAAAATTAGAAAAACCTTTGTACAATTCCTATCAGTGTTGTAGTCAAGTCACTATGCCTCGAGTCCGAGTCCAGGTTCGAGTCTCAAGTGTTCAAGTCCGAGTCAAGTCCAAGTCATAAAAAAAAATCTGAGTCGAGTCCGAGTCAAGTCCACTGCTAATCCGAGTCGAGTCCGAGTCGAGTCACTATTGGTCCAAGTTCGTTGTAGGAACATGCCGTGACGTGTGATCTATGTCATGAAGCAGTAACATTCCATTGCACTAATAATGGCGTTACGCGAGCGAGCTAATTTTAGAACGTGACGTCATATCACGTACAGGGCAAATATGCGTTTTCCTCTACTCTTTCGCTGTAGTTACCCTTGGTTTTACTCGGTAAAACGACTGCTTTTTCCAAGTCTAGACGTCTCCTAACCATGGTTTTTAAAAATTGTTGTTATGGAACGTGCAACAGCGACTCGAGGTACGCTGATAGGCCGCATATGAAGGATGTTAAAGCCGCAAGCGGCGTCGATCTGCCCTCGCAGCCAAGCGCGCTCCGGCCTATTGGCCACCGCCGCGGTGCCGGCCAGCCGGCGGGGTTCGCGCACCGCCGCGGCTCCGGCCCATGACTCACAACAAACCTGGTGCAGATCGGTCGATGTAGCGAGGAGATACAGCCATTGGATAATGATAATGCATGGCCACCGGACCGGACTAAATTGTTCGGCGGGCCGGACAATTTATACCGATTCCTGGACGGTGACTACAAACAGAAAAAAAACGGCTGATGACGCCATGAACGCCGAGCAGGAGAAAAACATCGACTTACCTTTCTATCAACTCGGCCCGTTTTCCAGGCTTTCTAAGCCCTCGACACTCAAGCCATCGTTTGAGCTGAACGTTGGTATGTTGTTCCACAGTTCTACCAGTAAACCGGGCGCCTGGACATCCTCTTGTGATAGTTTAGCAGCTGAAAAGTCGGTCATATCGTTGTATCTGTTGCAAGTGTAACGGTTGGTTGCTACGTGCGCTCTCACACTGTTTGCGCTATCTTAGCAGCAAGGGGCGTTGCTCATGAGACGGTGACATCACGTGCGCGGTACACCATTTAGATATTTTTTTTTTTTTTTTTTTTTTTTTTTTTTTTATTTCCTTTATTTAACCAGGTAAACCCCGTTGAGATCTGGATCTCATTTTCAAGGGGGACCTGGGCAGAAATCTGCAAAAACACTACAACCTGGTTACAAAAATAAAACCAATTAATACATATGCACAAATATAAAACAATAAAAACAATTTAAAAGCAGTGACACTGTTTCATACAAGCTTGTTGTCTATCTTTAAGAACCGCTCGAAATAAGTCCAATGAAATAGTTTCTGACATCTTGAGCTCAGACTGGAGCTGATTCCACGCTATAGGAGCCAACACACTGAATGCTTTCTTTCCTTTATCAGTTCGAACACGAGGAACATGTAGAAGGATAAAGTCATTTGAGCGTAAAGCATGTGAACTACTAGATCTATGCAAAAGAGAGCTTAAGTAAGTTGGTGTTAGTCCAAGTAGAGATTTATAGATCAGGATCATCAAATGATTGTTTCTCCGAACACTTAAAGGAGGCCAATCAGCTTTTGCATACAAATCACAATGATGTGTC
Organism: Fundulus heteroclitus; assembly: GCF_011125445.2. Lineage (NCBI taxonomy): Eukaryota > Metazoa > Chordata > Actinopteri > Cyprinodontiformes > Fundulidae > Fundulus > Fundulus heteroclitus. The sequence goes on from NC_046373.1 coordinate 33,991,127, forward strand.
AAACGTCTACTCCCAGTTATAAACCTTAAAGCACAATGATAAACAGTATTCAAAGATTTCAGATATTAAAATCATACACCAAATAATATTCTGACATATTAAAATTATAGCCTAATGATATAAAAAAAGTCGAGTCTTTTTCTCAATTTCCGAGTCAGAATGATCTGAATGTAGGAGTCCGAGTCCAAGTTCGAGTCATCAGTGCTCAAGTCCAAGTCAAGTCACGAGTTTCTAAATTTAGCTAATGACTCGGACTCGAGTTCGAGTCTCGGACTTGAGTACTACAACACTGATTCCTATTTTTATTTTTTAAAGAGAATTAAAAGAAGCAAATCTTACCATCATCAACTCAGTCAAGTCTCTGCACAGAAAGGGCAGGACTGGTTAATCAGTTTGATATTTCTTCATGAATGGACTAAATGTTCTGGAGATTGCCGCAAAAAAATCAAAAAAAGTTTGGCCAAAATGAGTGGATCTTCATTTGCTACTTGAATGGTGTCAAAAGAGGAAGTTCCAGGGTTTGGTAGCTCTTTTCTATGTACTGCCTTCACATACTGCTTAAGTTTTGGACATACCTCAATGGCTCTCTCTGCAACCGGAAGATTTTCCACCCATCTGTGTCCACAGAATGGGAGTGGAAAGATGGATGAACCAGTATGTCTTGTATAATGTTCTCTTCTTGCAGGTGATGAAGATCGGGTTTACCGGGCTGCTGTTACATGTCTATTGAAAACCCATCTTTCCCAGTTCCGGATTTGGCCGCAAGGGAGAAGACATTAATCGAGAGGTAGAACAGTTTAAATGCATATTTAATTCATAGAAATTAAATATGGAGACAGAGTTTACATTACCAATCAAGATGATTTCACCGCGCGGTCGAGAAGTCTGTCTGAATTAAGTTTTGCCAAAACATCCTTTTAATACAGTGTCTGCCCGCCTCCTCTAAGGGAGGGAGGGGTAATCTGTAAGCTATCTGTGTCTCAAACAAAGGGGCTGCTCTTTCCAGTACGGGGTCAGGCCGCAATGACCTAACAGCCATAAAACTAAAGTTGCATGTTATCTTACCCGGCCACAGAGAGGGGAAGGCAATAAACCGCCCTGTTATTCTACCCAGCAACAGAGAGGGGAGACACCCCTACTAAGATATATATTTTAATTCTTAACACAGGGACATTGTGAAAAACAAAGTGCATTGCTCTTAACAGTTTCTCAATGTTCCATATAGAGAAGCCAGTTTTGAGTGAATTGTGCAGGGTCTGCAATCCACAGCTCCCGACATTAATTAACTGCCGACCTCCATGTACTTCCGCATGTTCTTGTTGGAAATCGTTGAGGAACTTTAAGTTCACATTTGGTCCATCCATACCAATGGAAAGAAGATTCTTCATGTCGAGTTGATGCACAAAAAATAAAATATTTCATTATCTTTTTTAAAAGGGAAAAGAGAAAGTGAAACAAAAATTATCCAGCATGTTTTACCACAAATCTGCACTGAGAATATTGGTCCTTTTAAGAGCAGTATTTACTAAAAAATTAAGTTGTATCTTTAGTTCATCCAAATAAAATTAAATTAAGAATAGGTACAATTATACTCACTTTGAAATTGTGCAGTAGATCTTGTGCCTTTGAATGCCCCATGAACTGTGATCCAAAAAAAAAACACGACTGGACAAAACCAGCCTCCCAAAACCGAACATGCACGTCTAGTTGTTTATTTTTTGTTGATTGGTTGAAGCTTTCATCAAAAATCAGCACAGATGGTCCTGCATTGTTAACTGCTGAAATCAGTTCATTTTTGAAGTGTGGGGTGAGTCCAAACTTTAAAATGTTGCCAGTTTTGTCCTTTCCACAGGCGAAAGATTTGGCTATTTCAGAATCTGGAAACATTGCCTGTAACAATTCGGATACACCTTCATTAGAAGTGTATGAGTGGTGTTGCATGGCTGAGTTCAGACAGCAGAGCACCTCCGCATTCAGCATTGCATTGGATCCAAAGGTTTGCAGACCGTCTGATTTCCCGACGTTAGCGGTGGTAGAGCTCGCTCCAGCTGCTGCTGTGCTGCTTGTGGTAGCTACTGCGGACATGACTGTGTTGGTTACAGAAAAGTAGCTTGACATTGTTAGCTGTTTTCTGCCCAGTGTAGCTGATTTGTGGCTGTCCGACTTCATGTGATCTTAAAGCGTTGACACCTAATGTGCAAAGCTTGATTGTTTTTGTTTTTTTTTTACAAACACGGCAAAAACCTTCATCGTCGTTACCATTGACAGGCTTCAGCCATGCCCCGAATTCCGCATTTTCCAGCCACTTCTGTTGAAATTGCCATTTTCCAATTTTGTAGCTTTTTCTCCGCCTGAAGCTTCTTTTCCGAACATAAGGCTCTACATTCAACTGGAAGTAGTTCAGCGTGTTTGGCGGAACCAGTTATATCCGATATAATATATCTGACGAAACTGTTTTTATAAACGGATTTAAAAAAAATAAGGCATTTAATGTCACCGATAATCACATTTAATGACCTTTATTGCCAATTCAGGCCTTAATTTTAAAGAAAATGATTTAATGACTTTTCATGACTTTTAATGACCCACGGAAACCCTGTCAATATCAAAACGTTAAAACAATTTTTTTTGAATAAAAAAAAAAAAAAAAGCCAGTCCACAAGCATCCTCATTCACAACATGTTTACTTAGAGGTTATTATGTTATAATACAGGTTCACAGTGTTTTAAATTCAAATGAAAATATAAAATAATACAATGCAGCATACAAAGACTTAAATTGTATTATTGTGTATACTAGGTCATCAAATCAGTGTCAGTTAACTATGTCAACTAGGTTACCTGTGGGGATTTTTAAGGTCCAGCAGGTGTCAGTATTCAGTGACACAGTATCGGCACAGTATCAATACAGTTTGGCAACATGTCGAATCGCTTCATGACGATCTACCCATCACTAAGAATTACAATAGTCCAGCCCTGAAGTAACATATGCATGGACTAGTTTTTCAGCATCACCCCTTGACAGAATATTTCTAATTTATTCCGGAGGTGATAAGGAAACTCTGGAAACCTGTTTAATATGGAATTTAAATGACATGACTTGGTCAAAAAGTTTACTTTATTACCAGAGGCAGATTTAATGCCAGATAAGTGATTAATTAAGAAATGTATTTTTTTAAGGACTCTGGTCCAAAGATTACAACTTCTGTCCTGTCAGAATTTAAAAGCAGGAAATTTAAAGTCATCCAGGTTTTGATGTCATCAAGACATGCCTGTAGTAGAAGTAATTGACAAGTGACCCTAGAGTTTGAAGAAGGTTTATTATTAACATGAACAAATTGGAATCTGTCAGATAGACAAGATTTAAACCAGCCTAATGCTTTTCCCTTAATCCATACAGTATGTTCAAGTCTTCCATCCGTCCGTCCCTCTGTCCGTTTTCTTCCGCTTATCACGGAGGTTGCAGCTTCAGTAGGGAGGCCCAGACGTCCCTCTCCCCGGCCACTTGGGCCAGCTCCACCGGGGGAATCCCAAGGCGTTCCCAGGCCAGCCGAGAGACATAGTCCCTCCAGCGTGTCCTGGGTCTTCCCCTGGGCCTCTTCCCGGTGGGACGTGCCCGGAACACCTCACCAGGGAGGCGTCCAGGAGGCATCCTAACCAGATGCCCGAGCCACCTCAACTGGCTCCTCTCGACGTGGAGGAGCAGCGGCTCTACTCTGAGTCCTCCCCGGATGACTGAGCTCCTCACCCTATCTCTAAGGGAGAGCCCAGACACACTACGGAGAAAACCAATTTCGGCCGCTTATATCTGGGATCTCGTTCTTTCGGTCATGACCCAAAGCTCGTGACCATAGATGAGGCTAGTAACGAGACTCATGTGGGGCCCGTTCACCTAACGGCCCGTCTCGTTTCACCCGGTCGATGATTTGGCACAAAGAGAAGAGACAGTGAATTCCGAGGCATACACAGTTAAACATATATTTATTACAATTTGGAATTCCAAAGTGGGAGACACAAGTTTTATCACAGCCTCGAACACCTTAACCTTCTCTGCCCGTTACCTAAGTGTGTCTCAAAACGTACACATCGTACCTTCGTTTTGAACCTATGGACGTCCAAGCAGGGGCCGGACCAACCTTTTTTCTAAGTTTCCTTGAGACATTGAATCTGCTCAGAACATCTGTTTCCTGACCTTTGACCGTTAAATGTAATCTATTTTCCTAGCTTGGTTCCTGGGAGTTAACTGGAACAATAGTAAAACCTTGGGACAAGCACTTTTAAAAGTGTTATCTGCTCACAAGACTGTCATATCTCCTTGCTGCATCCGTGCCTGGTACATGCTTACTGAAGTCTGAGTCCACCCTTTGTTCCGCATACATCCTCATCTATTTAGGTGACTGGGTTAAAGTTAACATCTGTATTACTTTAAACTACACTATTATATATAAGTGATTATATTTCCATAACAATTCCCCCTTTGGACTCTCAAAAAGAGAGTCCACAAAAAACGCAGGTACTGAATATAGAAGCATAAAACTAAGAATGTGAGACACAGAAAAAACACCCCTGTGAATCTGGTAAACATATTGGGGCAAAACATCATAAACAAAGCATGCAGGAATTAACATTAGCAAGTCAAACAAATCAAAATCAACACAGTGAAATAAATCAGAAAAAATTAAATGAGTAACTCATAATCAGCATGAAAAATGTAAAAATACTACCAAACCATACTGCAGCAACTAATATGGCAGTATCACAAAATCAAACACATGCAAAACAGTATATATGCATAAAACAACAAAATCAAAGGGATAATACCTGAAAGATCTCATTATATCACCCCATGATACTGAACCAACTCCAATCTTACATCCTTAAGAAGAGGCTCTGTCCCCACCTGTAACATCTGAGTATTGGGAGAAGACAAGGAAAGTGTGCCCTTTTCAATAGGAGTGACAATAAATCGAACAGCGAGAGTTCTCAAACAGGGGACACAGCAGCAGCCGCACGTAACCAAAATTGCCAAAAACACTGACAGAGAAAGCATCATAGAAATAATCAAGTTCTTCCATTTACCCAGAGCCTGCATCAGCCATTTATCCAAAGGATTTTCTATTCCTGATTGTTTGTGCATTGTTTCACTCAGAGTCCTCAACCCTTCTAAAGCTTTAGTCACCAACCCACCCGGTGCTGTATTATTAGGAATGAACGTACCACCCATATCTCCAAACATGGCACACACGCCCCCTTTTTCCGCCAAAAGCATATTCAGTGCCATTCTATTCTGAACAGCCATAAGAGAAGTAGGAGCTAATTGTTCAGCCAGACCTTCAACGGCGTCTCTAGTCAGGTTAGAAAACGTAACAAATTGTAATGTATGTAATTAATTCTATCAACATTCTTATTAGGAGTAATCCAAACGAATATGGATTCAAACCCTGCTGCAACCTGATCTGCCAACTTATATCTGTCGGGAACACCCCTGGGCACACCGATCGAATCTATGTATGTAGGAGAATGAGGTGCCAAATTAAAATCAGAACTACGCTTAATTCTATGTAACAAGTGTTCCTGGTTTAAACCTGGTCACATAAACCACAGTGGTGCCACCAACCTTACCAGGGCACACACACCGACAGAGCCAAAAGGGATCCGGACAAACAACTGTTTTCCGCCACAATAATAATACAATCCAGCTCTTGCCCAAGTTGCTATATCTTCCACAGGAAACACAGAATGACACCACTCGGGTGGAATTACTCCTACCCTGGACATAACTTCTATCCCTCTCCCTGTGAAATTAAAACACACATACTGCTTAATGTGATTACCAGGAGTAAAGGGCCCAGGTGTAGTGTCATTGTTTATAGGAGGGAAAATATCATGATAGTATTCACACCCCACCGAGCGGCCTTTTGTCAGTCCCAAAATGCAATCGTATCCTGTAGGATCTGTAAAAGGAAATAAAGGTGCTGGTTCTGTTGTTAAAATTGGCCTAGCTGCGGCACATGCTACACAGCTCTCAGCCGTATATTGTCTGGCAGTCTGAGCCATCCAAGAAACCCACAAATTGCGTCTCATATCCCCTGTAGTACTCTTAATGATGTTATCAGGGGTCAATTTATTATAATCTACATGAAGTCCTTCTGAAGAGAATAAGTCTCTCCCTCTTTGTGGTGAACGAATCTGTTCACCAGAAGTAGTCGCATTATGTAGAGAAATTTTAATCAAACCAACGGGACCGTCATCCCGTGAACCTGCTCCAAGGACAAGATAAAATCCTGATGGACTAATACTACAAGGTTTGGGCTTAGTAACTCCACTACTATATTCAGAATAAACCCCAGTGTATGCCCCAAGATAAGAATAAATGTTCAACCCAGAAATGGTCAGGATAATGGGAATAGCACCTTGTTCCACCTGATGAGGACCTCTAATAATGGTTATTGTTTCTTTATCAAACCCACCATGGCAAACCGGAACAGCCTCATTTCCGGTGTGCCACCTCACATAAACCCAGTAGTAACACCAACGAAAAAGAGGTTCTGGAATACCCTTCGGCGACACACAAGCATAAACATCAGATTCCTGCCAGATTGATGGGTCGCCCCCACAATTTGCCACTGAGCATAAATCGAATTCAAATACAACCCTTGTTCCTAAGGTGTAATGCAGTTCAATAACACGATGTTGAGTCAGACAATCATCTTTATCCTGAATGTCCCGCTCCTGACGCCTGATAGGATCAGCAGCACCTGCTTCTTGAATAACAATGCTGAAAACAAACATGCCCAACATAAGAATCAGAATCCATAAACCCAAAGTCAGCTGCCGCTGAATCAACCCAGTACCCAATTTCCGCTCCATGTTTAACTTCATACAAAAACCGGAATGTTCTATATTTTAAAAATCAAATCTGTAGACCAGGGTACACTTACTCCCACACCTAAAAAAATGTTATGACAAAATATGAAACAAAAACAACCCTCTGTTGAGATCAAACAAATCCTAAAACTATTACCAACTTACCACAAAGGTCCTTCACCGGCAAATGTAGCCTAATAACAGTGTACCAGCCCAAACAAGTCAAAATATTATAGAAATATAAGATCAAAAAATAAATCAAACCAACAGTTGTTATATTTAAATCTAGAAAGATAAAAAAGCATATAAAATCACATAAATGTTTACAAGGTTTTCTTTCTTCCAGACGTTCTTAGAAGAAGGGTGATGTCCCACAGCCACTCAATACAACCGTGATGAATCTTCAGGCTGGATCTTCAACACGCAGGTAGACTGCCTGTGGTGTCAAGAACAAGAGGATTTTATTATGACCCTGAGTCTGGTTCTATTCACAGCTGACTGAGCCCAATCAGCTGATCCGCTCCTTTAAACCTCCTGAACCTCCATCAACGACCTCTGAGGTTCTGCTGCTGGTGCACACTGGCTCCAGTGAAACCATGTATTACCTTTTCCTCCCAACCTCACCGCATGTGAGGTTCTCTCGATCACCTTGAAGGGTCCCGTGAACCTCGGCTCTGACCACTTTCTTTTGATGACCTTGAGCCAAACCCAGTCGACGTCCGGAGGTGGTGTTCTTCCTTCTCATTCCTTGGGATGTCCATGTATCTTGGTGTATGCCTCCAGCACAGCCTGCAACTGTGAAAAGTATTCCTTACTTGTCAGACTCTGCAAGTCGCCTGCATTTCCCGGTGGTCAACGTTGGGGCCCAGGAAAGCTTCTTCCTGTCTCCAGCTCGTAAGGAGTAAATCCTGTGGTTGAATTAACCGAAGACCTGATTGACATCAGAGTGAGAGGCAAGGCATCAACCCATGATAGTTTTGTCTGTGCACAGATTTTAGCCAACTTGTTTTTCCAGGTATAGGTTCATCCTCTCGACCTTGCCCTGTGATTGCGGGTGATACACTGTGCCAAATCTGTGTGTGAGCCCTAAACTGGACCCCACTTGTTGCAGGTCCTGGTTCTTGAAGTGGGTTCCATTGTCAGTCCTTATCTTTTCAGGGAACCCGTGCCTGGGAATGTAATGGTTAATGAGGCATTTTATCACCGTTTTGCTGTCCTCTCATCTAGCAGGCCAGGCCTCTGGCCATCCTGTAAAAGCGTCCACGCACACCAACAAATACTTAAAGCCTCCAGCAGGGGTCACCATGTCTGTATAATCAAGAATCACTTCCTTCCCAGGAACTGTGATCAAAAGAAATCTTCCCTGCAAAGGTTTCAAAGTTTTCTTTGAGTTAAATTGACCACACAGTGTACAACTTTTCACAAAATGTTTGACCATGTCTGACATAAATGGATGCCACCAATGGTTCAACTTTTCCATCATCTGTCTGACACCCACAGGTCCAACACCATGTGCCTCAGAAAAAAGCTCCTGTTTCAAACCTGGAGGGAAAACCAGTCTGCCATCTGGCCCTCTCCAGCAACCTTCCTGCTCTGAGGCTCCTCTGAGCCTCCACATATTCTTCTCCTCCGGAGCTGCTCTGCTCTGCAAATGTTTAATATTACTCATGCTCAACTCTTCTCTCAGCTCGTCTTCCACCGTCACCATCATCATCTGAGGCGCATATTCAGCGGCCGCTTTGGCAGCCTGATCTGCAGCTTGATTCCCTAATGCAATGTCTTAATTACTGGTATTGTGTCCTTTGCACTTTATCACAGCAATTATGGTCAGTAATAACAAAGCATCGGCCAGCTCTCTCATTTTCATCTCGTGTTTAATGGGTTTTCCCCCCGCTGTCAAAAATCCTGCTCTCAACCACTGACATAACTCCACATGAACTGCACCTGTGGCATATGCTGAATCTGAATATACATTTACCTCCTGTTGCTCTGCCAACTTTAATACCTCAATCACTGCTATTAGCTCTGCTCTCTGCGCTGACTGAGGTCCTTGTAACCTTTCTGCCTTCCTTGTTACAAATCCTGAGCCTGTTTGCTCCACGACAGAATAGGCTGCTTTCAGTCCTTCATTTTCATATCTGAAACAACAGCCATCTGTGAACAACTGTCTCACCTGTGGGCCTTCAATAGGACTGGCTTCTAGATCTGGTCTTACCTTATCCATCGTGGAAACCAATTCTTCACATTGATGGGGTTCGCCATCCGTCATGCCATCTGCCATGTTTACACCTTCATGTGTATATGTGATGTTGGGCGCTTCCAAGATTTTGGACAGCCTGTGTTGTCTGAGTGCAGTCATAGTGAAGCTTTGTGAATTCACATAAGCCACAACACTGTGAGTTGTCAAAATGGTTAGACTGTGTCCCATAACTAAATGTGCAGTCTTTTGAATCATTCTGGCTATTGCTGCTGTATATTGCGTGCATTGGGGGTGACGTTTTTCCATGTTGTCCAGCATTACTGATATATACATCAAGACTTTCCACTCACTTTTCCTCCTCTGAAACAAAATGGCATTTAAAGCAAATTTTGTTGCAGAAACATAAAGAAAAAATTGGATAGAGTAGTCTGGAAGAGTCAATTCAGCAGCAGATGCAAGTCGTTGTTTAAGCAGAACAAATGCTTCTTCCGCTTCCTGAGTCCAAATCAAAATATTATTTAGTTTTCTCATATCTTGCGCCTTCACGAGGTCCCTCAAAGGCTGCGTCAGGTCTGCATAGCCGGGAATATAGTTACGGCTGTAACCAGTCAATCCCAGAAAAGACAGCATGTCTTTCACGCACAGCGGTTTATGATGTGTCAAAATGCTCTGCTTATGACTGGAGGACATGCTGGTTGTTCCTGCGGAGATGACACGGCCCAGGAAAGAAACCTGTTTTCTGGCAATTTGCAATTTATCCTTACTGACCTTGAACCCATGTTCATGGAGGTGTCTCAGAACCAGCTCTGTAGCCTGAAGGCAGATCTCAGCAGTTGGTGCAGCCAACAACAGATCGTCCACGTACTGAATACTGAAATGGCCACATATGGGTAAGGTACAGGGATTGTAGGTGTCTTCAAAACAGAATTTACAGCTCTAAGATCATGTGCCAAGCGATATTTACCAGTGTGTTTCTTTTCCACTGGCAAAATGGGTGTGTTCCAGGCTGATACAGAGGGTTCTAAAACTCCAGCTATCAAAAGGCCCGCGAGGGTGTCAGCGATGCCTTCCTCCTCTTGAGGTTTATGTTGATACTGATTCACCCAAATAGGAGAGTCAGTTGCAACCTTAAATGAAACTGGAGCACATGAAACTAATCCCACATCCGTGGGACTGGTTGCCCAGAGTTGTGATGGGAGAGCATGCAACATCTCAGCTGGTTTATGATGGTCGGTACGTTCCCTGCCATGGTGTTGAGTCAAAAGCTCATGTCTCAAAAGAACTTTGTCAGTTGCATCACAGACAATCTGATATGTGTTAGTGGAATTTGAAAACAGCAAACCTGAGACGCTGGTTGGTGCCCAATCAGTGGTCTGGAGGGAACGCTTAATCATGCCTCCTAACTCCCTGGCCTGGCGCTCATAATGGAGAGAAAGAGAAATATGAGGAAATGCTTAATCTGACATCATATACCATTGCTGTTGTTCAGGAGTTAACATCACCGCTGCTGCCACCCCCTCAGGGGCCACATATATGTTCTTAGATGTGACTGTCCATGCGTTACCTTCAAGTTCTGCAGCAAATGATTCCTCATACCAATCTGTGTGATTTCTGTCGTAGAACAGAGTGACGTGTGGCGGATCAGGTGGAGTCAGGTAGGAACTTAGGCTTTGAATCCAAGGCTTCCAAAGCTGGAACACCGAGAGAACACCAGCTTCAGCAGGTTCTGTTAAAAGTCCCCAGTAGATGTCAGCAAACTCTTCCCCCACGGGTCGAACCATATATTGTCCATCCTGGAAAGTGTGACCACATGCTAGGGAAGAACCATCTGGAAAGGTAACAGTCAAACCTTGAGGTTCACAAAGCACTGCAGCTCCCAGTTTAACCAACAAGTCCAACAAGTCTTCCCATCAAATTGACAGGTGTAGAAGGAGACCATACGAATGAATGATGCAGTTTCTGGTTTCCAACTTTCACCGGAAGTGGTAAAGTCAACGGCAGACGCTGTTCCTTCTCTGAGAAACCCATTAGTGACACAGTCTTAGTCGACAGCACAGAGGCAGATGGCTGATTAATAATAGTGGAATATGTGGCTCCAGTGTTGACTAAAAAGTTCATGTGATCTTCTCCAACTTTCACTGGCAGCATGAGGTCTGCGGTACTCATGCTATTGGAGTCGTTCTCAGGAATGTGTCAAAATTGTCCATAAAAGTTTTCCCCGTGCTGGGGGTACTGACCTTGCGGAGGCGGGGCCATATTAGGGTTCGGTGGCACAATCTCACCTCCCTGTGGGGCAAGACAATCCCTTGCCCAGTGCCCAACTTGTCCACAGTTGAAGCAAATGTCACCAGGTGCTCTCCCAGGTCCGCCACATCCACCTCGTCCTCTCAGACCACGGCCCCAACCTGACCATCCACACTGTCCACCAAGTCGCCATCTGAATCCACGTGCAGAACCCGCAGATCTGTGGTTACATGGAGGATAAAAAACAGGAGGCGGGATGCCTCCCCCTTGCATTGGATTAAACTGAGGTGTCACCATCGGGGATGGAGCCCCAGGGGATGCAACTGCTGAGACCATAACATGTTCAGTTTTTTCTGGTTTACGTTTATTCAACTGACGTTTTGCGTCTAATAATTGCAATCTAATTAATTGATCATGAATGTCCTCTTTCTCTAGTTTTTTCTTTTTTTCTACATCCTGAGCAACATGCAAATGATGTACAAGATGTTTTTCCCAGCGGGCATACTCACAACCAGGCATCTCAGGATTCTGTTTCATCAGCTGTGACACCAAAGGAGGCACTCCTTTCAGGACTGCTTCCTTGAATAATTCACCCACGTTAGAGCTATCCCCTTTTGTATTTACACCTGTGTGTTTGATCCAACTCTCCTTAGCTTGAGTGATGTAGTCCTTTGGGTGCTGTAAGGGATCCCAGTCAAACTTGGGAACCGCTGCAGGGGTTGATAATGGGAAATGTTCTCTTATTGTGTTCCCAAACGAGTGATAACTGAAGAGAATAAAGTTTCATCCCTAATGTTGGATGTTTGAGCCTCATACTCAATGTCATCTGCAGTTGAAGCAGGAACACAATGACCTAGAACAGCTCGAAAATCCCCCAAAGCCAGTTTAGTTCCTTTAGTTAGATTATCAAGTTCGGCAAGCCACAATCTGCCACCAGCTGCAATACTAGGCAATTTGTCCACCAGGGTTTGCAAATGAGTAGGGAACATAGTTTTCTGTGCCCATATTATTTTGTAATATAGGCATCTGCACTCTAGTGGGACCTTGAGAACGAGTTGTCATTGAATGCATGCTGTGAAAGCTGTCCTTTAAATTTCTTCTCACACCACGAGTGTGTGATGCCCTCTGACTCCTGGCAAATTCTGCTTCTTCAGTAGAATGATACAACCCATTATTATCAACCATGCCTTCTTCAGCATGTGTTTCTCCCTCTAAGGAGAAATCCAACAGTGACATACACAGATTTAACAATTCATTGGAGTCGTCCTCCTGCCAAACCCCTCTCAGGCTCTGATGTACGTGGATTATTAAACCTGACATTAGTCAATGCTGCTGGTGATCTAATCCCCATTTTATTAGAACCAACCTGATTTAAACCTGTTGCTTGTTGTGTGTCCTCTGAAGATACAGAAGAACAGCCCCTAGAGGGCGATCTTACTCCAGGTTCCTGAGCCTGCAACTCATGCTCCTCAGGGCCTGCTTTCGTCATCTGAAAAATGGGATGGGCAATAGGGAGGAAGGCCTGTTAACAGACTGAGACGAGTTCTCGCGAGCAGCTAGAGCGAGAAAAGGCTCACATGACTTCAAAGGGGTGAGGGATATGGGTGGTGTATTAAATGACGTATGCGGGTGTTGAGTGTCGTCTAAAAATGTGTCGCCCCTGGGGGTGTATTCCGGGAGTGTTTCTACCACTAATTCTCCACCCCTTACATCCAGGACTGGATACAATCCAGAAGAAGTAGTGTTTAAATTGTATGGAGGTGGAGATTGTGCTGTTTCTTCTTTTGTTTCAAACAAATGTTTAATCCCCTGCCAAATTACCAATAATTTTTCCCATGATTTAACCTCACAATCTGCCTTTTCCTGGTCCCGCTTCCCAAAATGCAACAAACCAACTGATTTTTGTCTTTGAATACAATCATTGAGGTGTTTCTTACTTTTAGCATATTGTTTCACCACATACTTACCCAGGGGTTCACTATGCTCCAGCCGTTTCTCCTCTGCCGTGACGGCTCCAAGAACTTTCTGTCTCAATGCCGACTGAGTCTTTTTGTCTAAGTTTTCATGCATTTCAACACAACCCATCAATGCCTCTACCCGTTCACCCAAGGGCTTCCAAGCGGCAGATCCCCATGCGTCATCCTGAAACTCCTGGTCAAATGCTCCTGCCATGATCCTGGCTACTGTTACCGGCTACACACAGCTTCCTGACTCAGTACTTTTCCACCGTAAAAAAACAACACATGCAAAGCTATTCACAGCCACACATACGCATGCGTAACCACCCGTTCACACACACACAAGAGACTTTGAAGCCGCGCACACACACAGAGACAGACTCACACAATGGATCCCATTCTTACCAAAACAAATTTGTTAAACCGAAACAAACACACATAAATCAAAGACAGCAGCGTGCACAGAAGGATCTCAGCATCCTTTCCATCTCAGCGGAACAATCTATTTAAAAATTTGCCTTGTCTAACCGCTGTGCATTCAGAATCCCATTCTAATGCTAGAAAACAATTCAAGTTGTTCTCCTGGGGCCCCTTTTTAATTCTCTATCTTCTTATATTACAACTCACTTTAAAGGTCTTGCTGTCCTAGCCTCAACTTTTAGACGTTTATGTATTCTTAGCCGTTCTCTATCGCTACGTTTCTGTGGAGAGTCTCCTTTCTCCGAGGTGACGTTTCACCTCAGTTCTAAGATTTCCAGGCTCGTCAGTCTGGAGTGAGGAGTGACCAACTCCGAGACTATTTTTATTCTTTGTATTTTTATATTTTTTATTTAATGTCTTTTCTTTTACAGCCTCAACATTTAAGTTTTAACTGTATATTTTCTATTTTATTATTTCTCTTATTTTACAGTTTTTCGATGAAGACATACACATAAATCCCACTCAATCATTTCTCGGTTTCAACACAAATTCTATTTAAACCTATTTGTACTGTTCAGCCTCTGATATTTTGAGAAGAGAGTATCTTAAACCACAGCCCCACTTAATTTAGCCTACACATCTAACATTTTGCCAATGGAGAAAAAATCTCCTTACCTGTTTTCGGTTGACCTGTGATGCTGTAGTAAAGTCCTCCTTCGTGTCCAATGTTCAAAACGACTTTTTACTCACAGCCAAATCCGGGTCACAGCACCATTTAACAAGACTCATGTGGGGCCCGTTCACCTAACGGCCCGTCTTGTTTCACCCGGTCGATGATTTGGGACAAAGAGAAGAGACAGTGAATTCAGAGGCATACACAGTTAAACATATATTTATTACAATTTAGAATTTCAAAGTGGGAGACGCTTACAAGTTTTATCACAGCCTCGAACACCTTAACCTTCTCTGCCCGTGTCCTAAGTGTGTCTCAAAGCTTACACGTTCGTACCTTCCTTTTGAACCTATGGACGTCCAAGCGGGGGCCGGACCAACCTTTTTTCTAAGTTTCCTTGAGACATTGAGTCTGCTGAGAACATCTGTTTCCTGACCTTTGACTGTTAAATGTAATCTACTTTCCTAGCTTGGTTCCTGGGAGTTAACTGGAACAATAGTAAAACCTTGGGACAAGCACTTTTAAAAGCGTTATCTGCTCACAAGACTGTCATATCTCCTTGCTGCATCCGTGCCTGGTACATGCTTACTGAAGTCTGAGTCCACCCTTTGTTCTGCATACATCCTCATCTATTTAGGTGACTGGGTTAAAGTTAACATCTGTATTACTTTAAACTACACTATTATATATAAGTGATTATATTTCCATAACAGTAGGAATGTAGATGGACCGTAGATCCCCTCCCTGGGCTGCGACCTTACCGTGGTGGAAGGGTTTGAGTGCACCAATGATCCTAGGAGCTATGCTGTCAGGGGCTTTAAGCCCCTAGTAGGGTCACCCAAGCAGACAGGTCCTAGGTGAGGGACCAGACAAAGAGTAGCCCAAAACCTCCTTATGAGGAGTAAGATTAATGGATCTCGTGTTCCCTCGCCCGGATGCGGGTCACCGGGGCCCCACTCTGGAGCCAGGTATGGAGGTGGGGCATGTTGGCGAGCGTCTGGTGGCCAGGCTTTTACCCATGGAGCCCGGCCGGGCTTAGCCCGAAGAGGCGACATGGGTCCTCCTTCCGATGGGCTCACCACCTATGGGAGGGGTCAAAGGGGTCGGTTGCATTGTGCAACTGGTGGCAGTAGAGGGCGGGGACCTTGGCGTTCCGATCCTCGGCTGCAGAAGCTTGCTCTTGGGACGTGGAATGTTACCTCTGTGGTGGGGAAGGAGCCTGAGCTAGTGCACGAGTGTTTTATGAAATGTTTATTTCAGGATCGGGAGAGATCGACAACATACACAAATAAGGACAAACACTGTTTTGTTGGAATAATAATGCACACATTTATTGTTCCCCACAGAATACAGAACATCAAAACAACTAGCTCTTCACACATGCAAAGTAGAAGCATTAAAGCAACAAGCTTTCAAACAGATGTGACGCGCAACAGATTCTCAGAATCAGCCCTTACCATTGACACGAACAGGGAGCCCTAAGTCCTAGGTTAAGATCAGCGTTCACGATGACGGTAACCACACACAAACTCACGGCAGACTCACTGGGCTGAGGGCAGTCCCCTCTTTATATACTTGTAAACAAAGAGTCAGATGTGGAGCGAGAGTGGCCATTTCTCCCTCCACAGCTGCCCTGCTTCCCAAAGCATGTTTCCAAAACGGAAACCGTTCCCAGCATCTCAGCAGTGTGCGAGGGAAAATAATATGAGTGCACTCAGAATACAGTAAATATCAGCAAAAAATAAGGAATACAGCTTCAGTCTTTCCCACAACACATTGTCATAGGTTCCCACCACAAGTTAAAACAAGTTATAACAAAATAACACAAGTTTTTAGCACAAGCATATATGTTGCTCTTAGTTTATGTGAACTCAAAAACAAGTGACAAGTTATATGACTGAGCAGGTTTTCCCATAATACATTATTAAAGAGGAAAACTAATTCTTTAAGATATCAGCGAGTTTGAGAGGTTCCGACTAGAGTCGGACTCACCTCGAGGCATGGCTCTGGCTCTGGAACCTGTCTCCTCGAGAGGGGCTGGACATTCTTCCACTGTGGAGTTGCCCCTGGTGAGAGGCGCCGAGCTGGGGTGGGCATACTTGTGCCCCTCATCTTGGTGCCTGCACATTAGGGTTCTCCCCGGTGAATCAGAGGGTGGCCTCCCTCCGCATTCGTGTGGGGGGATGGGTTCCGACTGTTGTTTGTGCTTATGCACCAAACAGCAGTTCAGATTACCCACACTCCTTTTTGGAGTCCTTGGAAGGGGTTCTGGAGAGTGCCCCTCCTGGGGACTCCCTCGTTTTGCTTGGGGACTTCATCGCTCACGTGGGCAATGACAGCGGGACCTGAAGGGGCGTGGTTGGGAGGTACGGCCCACCTGATCTGAACCTGAGTGGTGTTCTGTTGTTGGACCTCGGTGCTCATCAGGGATTGTCCATCACAAACACCATGTTCAGGCATAAGGGTGTCCACATGTGCTCTTGGCACCAGGACACCCTAGGCTGCAGTTCAATCATCGACTTTGTTGCCA
This sequence comes from Fundulus heteroclitus, assembly GCF_011125445.2. Classification (NCBI taxonomy): domain Eukaryota; kingdom Metazoa; phylum Chordata; class Actinopteri; order Cyprinodontiformes; family Fundulidae; genus Fundulus; species Fundulus heteroclitus. Next base: position 34,008,018 of record NC_046373.1, read on the forward strand.
TTTCATCTGATCTGCGGCCGCATGTCCTGGACACTTGGGTGAAAAGATGGCCGGAGCTCTCCACCGACCACTACCTGATGGTGAGTTGGCTCTGATGGTGGGGGAGGAAGCCGGTCAGACCTGGCAGGCCCAAATGTATTGTGAGGGTTTGCTGGGAATGTCTGGCAGAGTCCCCTGTGAGACGGAGCTTTAACTTCCACCTCCAGGAGAGCTTTGAACATGTCCCGAGGGAGGCAGGGGACATTGAGTCTGAATGGACCATGTTCCGCGCCTCTATTGTTGAGGCGGCTAGTCAGAGCTGTGGCCGCAAGGTTGTCGGTGCATGTCGCGGCAGCAACCCTCGAACACGCTGGTGGACATCAGCGGTGAGGGAAACTGTCAAGCTGAAGAAGGAGTCCTACCGGGCTTTATTGGCCTGTGGGACTCCGGAAGCAGCTGATAATGTGTACCGGCAGTCAAAGCGGCAGGTGGCTCGGCTGGTCGCCGGGGCAAAGACTCGGACAAAGTTCGGAGAGGCCATGGAGAAAGACTTCCGTACGGCTTTGAAGCGATTCTGGTCCACTATCCGGCGTCTCAGGAGGGGGGAACCTGTTTATAGTGGGGGTGTTGTGCTGCTGACCTCAACTCAGGACGTCGTGCATCGGTGGGCGGAATACTCCGAAGACCTCCTTAATCCCACCAACAAGTCTTGGTGGGATTTGGGTTGGGTTCTCCCATCTCTGGTGCTGAGGTTGCCAAGATTGTTAAAAAGCTCCTAGGTGGCAAGGCCCCAGGGGTGGATGAGATTCACCCTGAGTACCTTAAGGCTCTGGATGTTGTGTGGCTGTGTTGGTTAATGCAGCTCTTCAGCATTGCGTGGACATCGGGGGCAGTTCCCCTGGATTGGCAGACTGGGGTGGCGGTCCCCCTATTTAAAAAAGGGGACCGGAGGGTGTGTTCCAACTACAGAGGAATCAAACTCTTAAGCCTCCCTGGTAAGGTCTATTCGGGGGTTCTGGAAAGGAGGTTCTGTTGGATAGTCGAATCTCAGATTCAGGAAGAGCAGTGTGGTTTTCGTCCTGGCCGTGGAACACTGGATCAGCTCTACAACCTCAGCAGGATCCTGGAGGGGGCGTGGGAGTTTGCCCAACCAGTCTACATGTGCTTTGTGGATCTGGAGAAGGCATTCAACCGTGTCCCCCGAGGGATCCTGTGGAGGGTACTCCGGGAGTATGGAGTACCGGGCCCTTTAATAAGGGCTGTCAGGTGTCAGAGTCTGGTATGCATTGCCGGCAGTAAGTCGGACTTGTTTCCGGTGAGAGTTGGACTCCGCCAAGGTTGCCCTTTGTCACCGATTCTGTTCATAACTTTTATGGACAGAATTTCTAGGCGCAGCCAAGGTGTTGAGGGGATCCGTTTTGGTGGCCTTAGGATTGCGTCTCTGCGATTCGCGGATGACGTGGTCATATTGGCTTCATCAGGCCGTGATCTACAGCTCTCACTAGAGCGGTTCGCAGCCGAGTGTGAAGCGGCTGGGATGAAAATCAGTGCCTCCAAATCTGAGACCATGATCTTGAATCGGAGAAGGGTAGAGTGCCTCCTCCGGGTTGGGAGGATGTGCTGCCCCTAGTGGAGGAGTTCAAGTATCTCGGGGTCTTGTTCACGAATGAGGGGAAGATGGAGCGGGAGATCGACAGGCGGATTGGTGCGGCGTCTGCTGTGAAGCGGGCGCTGTACCGATCCGTTGTGGTGAAGAGAGAGCTGAGCCAAAAGGCGAAACTCTCGATCTACGTTCCTACCCTCATCTATGTTCAAGTCTTTCTAGGAGAATATTGTGATCAACTGTATCGAATGCACCACTGAGATCTAACAGAACAAGTACAGACACAAGTCCATTATCTGAGGCCGTCAGAATATCGTTAGTGACCTTTACTAGAGCTGTTCCAGTGCTATGATGAGCTCTGAAGCCTGACTGAAAGTCATTATATCGGCCATTACTTTGTAAGTGTTCACACAGTTGAGCAACTACTTTCTCAAGAATTTTAGAAAAGAAAAGAAGATTAGATATAGGTCTGTAATTTACTAACTCATCTTGATCAAGAGATGATTTCTTAAGTAAAGGTTTAATAACAGCTACTTTAAAAGCATACATATCCATTTACTAAGGATTAATCATGCCTAAAATAGGAGCATTGATCAAATGGAATACTTCCTTAAATAACTTGGTTGGGATTGGGTCTGACATACAAGTAGAAGCTTTAGATGAATCTAAAATTTTAGATAGCTCAGAAAGCTCTACTGCGTCTAAACAGTTCAAACACTGAATAGGTTCTAAAGATTCTTCCAACGCTGCCTCACTTACTAAGGACGAGGTAATCATGTTTGGGAGGATGTCAATGATTTTATTTTTAATGGAACCAATTTTTATGAAGATTCCTATAAAGTCATTACTGTTGAGAGCAGAGGGAATGGATGGATCAACAGAGCTATGACTTGGGGTAAGTTTGGCAACTGTACTAAAAAGAAACCTAGGATTATGTTTATTCGCCTCTATTAATGCTGAAAAATATGCTGCTCTAACTCTGCGAATGGTCTTTTTATGGACTATTTTTCCAGATTAGATAGGATTCCTCGTGATGTGTAGAGTACCATTTTCTGTCCAATTTCCTAACATTGTGCTTCAAAGAACACACCCCTACATTAAACCACGGCCAAAAACTCCTGCAGAAGTTTTGGCCTGTCTGCACTAGGGCTTTATAATTAAAAAACTCTTTAAAGTACAACACTGTGTTTGATCCGAATATCGGGTTTGCTATTCGTTAACAGTAGAGACAAGTCCTGGGCCTGGAGAGCATTGGTAAAATGATCCATAATGGCAAGCAACTCTTAGAGTTTTGTTATGACCACTCTCACTAACCTGGCGGGCCAGATGAATTTCGTTCCGCTTAGCTCCGCCTAGCATCACTCACATCCATCTGGGACCTCTTCCATAGAGAGTGATTTCTTTAACCAATTTTATTGTCCAGCCAATCAGGACTGGAGGGCTGGCGTTTCATAGAAGTGACGTAGTGGAGAAGCGACCGTGAGACTGTTTTGATTCAGACAACAATGGTGACTCGCATCGAGGAAGCAAGCGTTAACTTTGATGCTGCTATTTCTTCCGTGTTGTCCAATCTACCTAATATTGTTTCATTAAAAGAACATCAGAGAACGGCTCTGAAGGCTTTTGTTGGTGGAAATGATGTTTTCGCCCTTCTCCTGACCGGATTTGGCAAGTTTTGTTTTTTCCTGCGTCGCTCTCATCAGCGTCATGGGTTGGCTTCGTTTTGGGTGGTTGAAATAGCACGTCGATAAAGATGACAGATAAGTGGCTTATCCAATCATATGCAAGGATTTTTGATAAGGCCCAGCCTTCTGAAACGCCATTTCTATGGATCTGTTCCAGATGGATGAGTGGAGCTAGGCGGAGCGAAATTAATTTGGCTTGGGTCAGGTTACACTCTCACTGCATCTCAGACTAATGTTTATGGGTAATGTAAGATGAAACATCTTTACTCCAAACATTTGCACCAACAACATTAAAACCTTACTAGTGGTCTTCCTTATGAACAGCTATTGTTTCGGCGACATGCAACGGGGTGCTGTCTGTCTAACTTTTCTGGTTCTGCAGGCTGTGGGACCACAGATGGCTTTGCCCATACCCTACATAGCAGCATGCTCATGAGTGCTCAACCAGATGATAAAAATGCAAACTGGTCATCCGACTACAGCAGGGGGAATTCTAGGATGTGACCTTTAGGGGTGCTCAGCCTCTAGTGTTGACTGTGATTCCTGGCATGAACAACAGGCTTTCCATTTTTAGTCAAGATGTAAGATTCTTAGAGTTGATACATTTGTGAGCTAAAGTTCGTCAAACAAGCTACAATATAGGCCCATCCAAAATCAGTGAAGAACAGATTGAATTTTCACTCGATAAAACTTTGTGCATTTGTAAAATCTGCATGATGGCAACAGTTATACTAGCTATATTGATAAAAATGAGTAACGTGAGGGTTACACTCCAGTGGAGAACCGAAAGGATGGAGACAGATGAACTTTTGCAACCACGCTTTATTCCGTCTCACTCCAACTCCTAGCACAGCTGCACTTCCTTGTTTTTGTCACATGACCAACAACAAACCAATGAGAATCTAAACTATGGAAAAGCAGATCAAACTATCTTAAAGATGTAGTCGTGAATTACATAAAATATAACTATATGAACTACCACATTAACTGAACTTTACATTTCCTCCCCCTCCCACAAAAGAAACAACCCCGTTTCAGATAAAATAAAGAGGAAAACAAGCAACTGCAAAAAAAGATATATGAAAGCAACTTCAGTCCAAAACTCACTTCAGTCACTTCAGAACATAGTCCTTAAGGTACGTGGGAGGTCTAACTGGACGTCTGCCGGGGCGTGGCAGGGAACTAGCATCTCGAGGAATAGCAGAGGGGACAGTGCTAGACTGACGTACTCGGCCAACGGGGATGGCAGGTGAAGCCTCAGTCAGGGGAATGTGCGGTCGGGACAGGGGCTGAGGTTGTGGAGGGCCAGTAGGAGGTGCCGAAGAGGGAGCACTGCTGCAGCCAGTCAAGTCGGAGATCTTTGCTGCTGTTGATTTTGTAGATACATAGGGCAAGGCACCAGACAATGCAGTCAAGGGAGGGACTGGAGGCTGGAAGACCTCGCCCACAGGTGTCCTATGCCCACGATCTGGCACAGGAGCATGGTAGGGTCTAAGGCGGTTATAGTGGACAATCTGGGATTTGTCAGATTGATCCAGGAGGTAGTGAATCCTGTACGTCACTCCAGGAGAATCTGCCTCAGATCCAAGGCACCCCAATATTTCAAAGGGGCCTTTCCAGTGAGGAGCACGTTTTTGCCTAGTCGTGGTAGGGTCATTCAACCATACAAGGTCTCCAGGAACATAGGGAGTGTACCTAACACATTTGTCATACTGCCGTTTCTGCTGATCGTGGGCACATTCTCTATTCCCTGCGGCAGAACTGAAGGCTGACTAAAGTTTCAGAGTCAACTGTGCGGCATAGTCAGCAGGGGAACCTGGAGTGGATAAAGATGGTGTGTTATCAGGTAACAACATGTTGACAGGCATCCTGGCCTCATGTCCATGTGTGAGGAAGAATGGTGTGAAACCTGTTGTAGAGTGAGGACTGGTATTGTAAGCCAAAGCAGCTTGGTTGAGACAGTCATCCCAGTCACCAGGCTGTTGGAGAAGTGACTTTGCTAACTGATCAATGAGTGTTCTGTTAAATCTCTCAATCATGCCATCACTCTGAGGATGACATAGGCTAGTTCTTGTTTTCTGAATGCCCAAAAGTTTACACAGATGTGGAGCGCTGATCTGGAATGGCATAGATGTTGACAAACTTGGAGAAATAGTCTTGCACAACAAGCACATACCTGTTCCCACGACTTGTGATTGGGAGCTCAAGGATGTCAGCTGCAACCTTTTGGAATGGTTCCGTTGCAACAATCGTTTTCATCGGAGTTCTCAGATGAGGTGTGGAACTTCGTCTTGCTTCACATGGAGTACATTGTTTACACCATTCCTTGATATCACGTGACATAAAGGGCCAGTAACACAGTTGCTGAGCACTTTTCAGGACTTTATCAGCCGATAAATGACCCGTTACTGGATTCCCATGCAGCATCTCCAGAACAGCGTCCTGGAGAGAGAGGGGAACAATTACTTGATGCAACACTGATTTCGTGGAAGGGTTGAAAATTTTACGGTAGAGAACACCATTATGAAAGGTGAGTCTGTGATACTTGTGCCATAGGGCTTTCTCAGCAGGTGGGCGTTTTTTCATGCGCCAATATGGTGGCTTCTGACCTCTAGCTTTCCAGTCACTGACCTCTGACAGTATGGCATCCTGTTGCTGTTCCTTCTTGAAATCATCTTCGGGGAAGTGAAGCACAAAGGTGGAGGAGATAGACTGCGGAACACACCGTAAAGAGGCTGGAGAAGGCTGTGATCCAGTCAGGTACGCGGACACCGGCTCAGGATCATTACTGCAGGGGCTGTGATGAACCGAACTGACAGGCGCCGACAGACTTACAGGACTGGGACAAGAATGGGGATTGGCTGGAACACTGGGAAAGGTGGTCTGCCCTCCGATGTCAGCTGGATAACGTGACATTGCATCTGCATTGAGGTGGCGGTGGCCATCTTTGTGTATGACAGTCCATTCAAAAGGATCAAGTTCAAGAGCCCAGCGAGCACGATGACCAGTTCTGTCATTGTCAATGGGTATTTTCCTAAGACCCAAAAGAGGTTTGTGGTCGGTGACGATAACAAACGGTTGTTTGTAGAGGTAGTGGCAAAAATGTCTTACGACCCAAACAATGGCCCAGAGTTCTCTGTCATAAGTTGACCATTTCCTCTCTGCTTTTGTGAGAACATGGCTAGCATAAGCAATCACTTTTTCCTGATCACTTTGTCTCTGAGCAAGCACAGAACCGATAGCAGAACCGGAAGCATCCGTGTAGAGAAGGAATGGCAATGTAAAGTCAAGGAATGCAAGGAGGATTTGTGAGTGCATGTTTCAGGTAAGTAAATGCATTCTGACAGTGAGAAGTCCATTGGAAAGATGCATACTTTTCTGTGAGTGCATGCAAAGGGACACTGTGATGTGCAAAGTTTCTGATGAACTTCCGGTAGTACGAGCAAAGCCCAAGAAATGCTCGTACCTCCGTAGCTGACTGTGGAACGGGCCAGTCTTGAACACTTTTCACATTTCTGGGGTCCGGTTTAATGCCGTCTTTGGACACAACATGGCCCAAAAACTGCACCTGACCCCTGGCAAAACTGCATTTTGATGGATTCAGCTTCAGGCCACTTGACTGGAATCTGGAGAGAATTTCTTCCAGGTGCTGGAGATGTTCGCTGAACGAGCGGCTGTAGATAAGGACATCATCCAAATACACAAGGCAAGTTTTCCACGGGAGGCCACGAAGTACCATTTCCATCAAGCGTTGGCATGTAGCTGGCGTATTCGTAAGACCCATTGGCATAACTTTAAAGTGATAAAGTGCACTGCCTGTAGTGAATGCTGTTTTTTCACGATCTTTCTCATCCAGCTCAACTTGCCAATAACCATGTTGCAGGTCCATTGAGGAGAACCAAGCAGAGCCTGACAAAGCATCCAGTGCATCGTCGACCCTTGGAAGAGGGTGGGGATCTTTGATTGTCACCACATTGAGTTTCCTGTAATCCAGACAAAAACACCACGTGCCATTTTTCTTGCACACCAAAACCACTGGCGCAGCCCAGGGACTGTAGCTTTCCTCGATGACATCTGCCTTTAAGAGGTTTTCAACTTGAGTTTGTATTTCAGCTCTCTGTTCAGGTGTCACCCTGTATGCTCTCTGTTTGATTGGAGTGGCATCACCCGTGCTGATTTGATGCTTGATGATGCTCGTGCGACCTCTGTCCTCTGAGTGTTTACTAAATACTGCTGAGTATTTCTGAAGCAGTGATTTCAGAGTCTGTATTTGGGAGGGCGACAGGTCGCTTTCATTTAACTGCACAGCTGGTCCTACATCACATACAGGTGAAGTTGCACAACAATTTGTGTCTGCTGCTATGATGTCAACAGAAGAAGCAGAATGAAACTCACCAAGATGTTGCCCAGGATGCAGCTCAATGTCGTCCCTGGAGGGATTCAAAACTCGAACCATTGTGGTGCCATTTTGAACCACACTGAGAGAGTGTGCCACTATGATGCCACAGGAGGGGTTGGGCATGACAACACCACAGTAGTCAGAGGGCATAGGGGAAGCAGGTGTAGCTGCTGACACACAGGCTGTGATGAGGGTTTCACTCATAGCTGAAATCTTAGTCGGCGCTAACACAGACACATTACAGCAGGCAGCCACTTTATGTCCTTTGGGCAGGAGAGGAATTTTCATGTCCCAAAGTTGCAGTACTCTGTTTCTTATGTCAAGGAGGGCATGATGTTGCAGCAGGAAATCAAAACCAAGAATGACAGGCTGGGAAGCACCTCTGAGAACTTCAAAGTCCTGTTGCCATACTTGCTTCCCCAGTTTGATCCCAATCGTTAACTTGCCTAGGATGTCCAGGCGCTGTCCACTGACTGAGCAACCCGGTAAAGAAGAGGGTGACAGGGGGTGTTTCTTCAACGCTGGGTGAGAGTTTCGAAAATCTTCGCTCACAATGGAGACAAAAGAACCAGAGTCAATTAAAGTACACACTTCAATGCCTTCAACAATACCTAAGATGGTCGAAGAAACAGGGTAATCGGGTTGTGAGTCATTATGGTCAGGCATCAACTCTGGGGAATCATTCTGGGGCCGTGAAACAGAAGCTGATGTTTGCCCCTCAACATCAGCTAATGGAAGTTTCCCGGTCGGTTGAAACCAGAGTGTGACTGTCTTTCAGGCGACTGGAAACGAACATTGCCTCTAGGGTGTGGACTGCCGTCTCGGTTTCTCCGTGGAAAAGGACTAGGACTGCGTCTGTTTTTGTTTAGGTCATCATCATCATAGCGACCATACCTGGAGTACTGATGAGGTTGTCGTGATGAAGGGTAGCGCCGGTCCTGTTGGTCAACGTTGTGCCACTCCTGGTTTCGCTGATAAACAGGTGATTGGGGACGACGTTCATAGTGGAGCTCTGGATCACGACCATAATACTGCTGGTGAATAAAAGGTGAATAAAAGTCTCTGCGGTGTCTGTTACGGTAGGGTTGTGGAGAGATACTGCGTGCACTGTATCGAGCATCGGTGGAGGACAACCTATCACGCCCGGAGTCCAAACGATAAGCCAGGGAACTTTGCTTCTCTTGTAAGTGCTGTACTTCACTTTTTAAGCTGTTGACCGTAAGGGTCAACTGCTCGACAGCATGCAGCAGCTGGTCATCAGGAGCTCTAGGATGAACCATCTCCACCTGTTCTGAAGGGTGAGGAGACGCAACCGATGTCAGTTGAAGAGACGCGCGTGCTCTCTCACAGCGGCTGGCGATACGCAGGGCGTCCTCCAGATTCTCAGCACCCATCTCATGGACTTTCAACTGCAAGTTCGGGTCCAAGCCAGCAACAAAGCGGCAAAATTTTTCACCCTCCATTGCGTAGTAGTCATAGTTGGGAAAGGCTTCCAGTACAAGACGAGTGATGTCAGCACTGTACACATCCAAACTCTCACCTGGTTTGCGAGGTCGAGCATTCACATGTGTCTGGAAAAATGGTAGGGAATACTTCGGGCCAAAAACATCTCTGAGTCTTTCCTTCACTAAATCAGTCTTTCTGGGTCGAAGCAGGAAGGCTGTCCCAATATAGAAATGCGGCATCCACCAGACGAGTAGGAAGGAGTGAAGTCATCACCGTAGACAAATTAGTATCCGTCGAACACATAGCCTGCACTGCTACTTCAAAGCGTCGAGACCAACTCGTAAAAGATTCAGTCCCATCTCCTTTAAGCGCAGGTGGAAGCTCAATTTTCAGGGAACTGGGGACAGAATGTGCGGCTAGAGAGGCAGCACCTGACCTCGGAGTAGTCAGTCGGTGATCAGCGGAGGAAGACTGCCGACGCGCGTCACATTCATCGTCCGACATGGTGGAGAAAAAAAAAATGTCCAGCACAAAAAAAAAAAAAAAAAAAAAAAAAAAATCACCAAATGCACAATAAAACCCGGGAAAAAAACACTGCAAAAGTTCTTAATATCTCCAGACCAGATTACAGGCAATCCGTTGTTCTCAAAGAGTGTAAAAAAAAATCCAGATGGCACAAAAGGCGACAACATCCACAGTTTGGGACAAGTACCACCCCAAAAGCGCGACACAACACACCAAAATAACACCACGCTGCCACCAAATGTAACGTGAGGGTTCGAATAAATGGTGTCTGGATCACTCTCCAGTGGAGAACCGAAAGGATGGAGACAGATGAACTTTTGTAACCACGCTATATTCCGTCTCACTCCAACTCCTAGCACAGCTGCACTTCCTTGTTTTTGTCACATGACCAACAACAAACCAATGAGAATCTAAACTATGGAAAAGCAGATCAAACTATCTTAAAGATGTAGTCGTGAATTACATAAAATATAACTATATGAACTACCACATTAACTGAACTTTACATGAGGAATAATTTCCCTAAGGACACAAAACTAGGGTTAGGGCACTGCTGGCTGAAAAAAGGGCTACTATTACTACACTTTCCTTATTGTCATATTGCTTTGCTTACAAGAGAGACAAATTTTACAGTTTGGATATATACCCAGAAGCATTTATTTATTGCAGTCTCATATAAGACATAAGCCTGCCATATATTATCTGGCGCGGACTCAGGCAGGGGCGCGTGCACCCCCCTTTTGGAGGAAGGACGCACTGTGACGCCGGCGCAGCGGTCGAGAGTTCAGCTATCCGAGCACAAATTCTAACTGTTTACCGCTCTGCCGCACCGGTCGTCACCATCTTGGATTCTTCTTCTTCTACTTCTTTTTCTTCTTCTCTTTTTTATGGTGGTTGGCCAAAAACTTTTAGGTGCATTACCGCCACCTACCAGATTAGAGTCTGGATCAACCTTAATCTTTTGATTCTCCCCACGGAAAAAGGTACGATGGTTGCTAGAAAATGTTGATAATGAGAAAACATGGGGTTCTCACAAGTTGTGTAAAGTTGTAAATTAATCCAATTTTAGGAAAACTTTTTAAAGTAATGGGAAAGTTGTGAAAATTTATTTTTTGTTGCACAGTTTTTGTAAAGTAATGAAAAAAGAGTGTAAAGTTAAAAAAAGGTGGACATTGACACGCATACAATAGTTATTGTGTAGTGTGTATTGTCTGGTCTAAATCTGTTGGTGCCACATGCATTTTATTGTTAAAACTAAGAATGGTCTCCTTTATGAAAACATACTAGGCTTAAAACTATTGCCAAGCGACTTGCATATGATGAACGATGAGAGTGAGAAAGAGATATTTAGGCAAGGCAAGGCAAATTTATTTATATAGCACAATTCAGTACAAAGACAATACAAAGTGCTTTACATGATTAAAATATAGCAAAATAAAAGCAAGTAGGAATAAAATGTAGATAGAAAATAGAATAAAAGCAAGTAGGGATAGAATGTAGAAACAAAAAAGAACATTAAAAACAGTAAAGCAGTTTAACTAGGACAGTCAAAGGCAATTTTAAACAGATGTGTTTTTAATCTTGATTTAAAAGAACTCAGGCTTTCAGCACTTTTACAGTTTTCTGGAAGTTTGTTCCAGATAAGTGGAGCATAGGAACTAAATGCTGCTTCTCCTTGTTTGGTTCTGGTTCTAGGTATGCAGAGTAGGCTGGAGCCAGAAGACCTGAGTGGTCTGGAGGGTTGATGCCCTGATAACAAGTCTGTGATGTATTTAGGTGCTAAGCCATTCAGGGATTTATAGACTAACAGGAGGATTTTAAAGTCTATTCTCTGAGATATAGGGAGCCAGTGAAGGGACTTTAGAACTGGGGTGATGTGCTCTACTTTCTTAGTCTTAGTGAGGACACGGGCAGCAGCGTTCTGGATCAGCTGCAGCTGTCTGATCCACTTTCTAGGCAGACCTGTGAAAACACTGTTGCAGTAATCAATTCTACTAAATATAAACGCATGGATTAATTTTTCCAGATTTTCATCATATAAAGATGATCTAGCATCAGGATCAACATTCAAGCAGGAAGTGAAGTTGTGGCACACAAAGTGGTCATCATCAGTGGAAAAACAAATATGAAGTACTACCCAAACATTTCTATGATCACCTTCTGTCAGTTCTACCTGTTACGAGTGCTTCTGTGGAACGTGCTAACTCAGGCTGTAAAACAGTAAAAACTTTGCTAAGGTCGACTATGGGACAGGAAAGGTTTGTGGGTATGTTACTTATGTATGTCCACAAGGACATTCATTTAGACATCAACAAAATCATTGACATATTTGCCCAGAAGCATCCCAGAAGGTTGACATTCATAAACTCATTATCATCGTCATCATAAAGTTGAAGGTGTTGTAGAAGAGAACAATATTCTTTTTCAAGTCTTACTGTTCAATTATAGGTTTATGGCTTAACTTCACCGTACATGTTCATTGGTTTAACTTATTTTAAAGTTTTTTTTTTTTCTCAACATAGTTTATCTGGTTAAAATATATTCAAAAGTCTTTTATCACTTGAACCATAACAAACTGTTCTGAGTCTTTGGGTCTTTTTAAGCTATTTTTTCTTAATATAGTTTATCTGGATGAAATATATTCTTAAAATATATGTACATTAAAAAAATCCTTTATCACTTGAACCATACCAACCAACCAACCAACCAACCAAACTGTTCTTAAGTCCTTGGGTCTTTTTTATTTCATTCTACTAAATAAATATCATTTCTGGAGATTAAATGTTAAGGATACTTTTTTTTCCTTGTAACTACTTTTTAACCTTGTGCATGCTGTAAAGACCAAGAGATTTTGGCTTAAAAATTTTTTTTCAATTACAATAATGTAATCCTGCTAATTCCTCTTATTTTCATCCATTAAAGTGATTATCAATTAAAAAACCCTTACATGAATAAATAGGGTAGTGTGAAAGAGTAAAGAAAGCCTTTTTTGTTAATTTAGCCTCACATTGTCATAACGTGACCCTTTACCCTTGACCCCCATGTGCGCACCCCCCTTTGACAAATCCTGGATCCGCCACTGATTATGGCGGTCTCATGACCAGTCCATGTCTTCTGTCAAGCAAATTGCTAATAAGTTAATAAATCCCTACACATTTCCTTTATGAATTTGCATACTGAACTTTGTCTTTTTTTAAACTCAGATTAAGAAAAAAAAAGTTTCCTTATTAGGAAAAAAACATACAGTTCAGATATAACTTTTCAGACAGGCATTCTGAATCCACAACTGCATCTACTGAGCTCATGTTTAGAAACAATTCATTAGAACAGCTGAAGCGCTTCGGACACAGATGCCAAATGTGCAGAAAAGAATATAGCTGCAGATGTACAATGTTCGAATAGAATTTGATTCAAATAGCAAGAATAGCCACATTTGTTACATCATATTTGTAGCCACATTTGTTACATGAGTAGTTGCCCATTTCATCATTCAAATGAAAACAAATTAATATACTACTGGTATATACTAGTACGACTATTAAAGAACAGCAGATTAAACTTTAAGATATGTAAAGGCCTATATTAAATTAATTTGCGACCACATCAACAGATTAAATTATTTCTTAATTTTTGGTGTACCAAATTACCCTTGTAATGATGCAATATTGTATGGGCTAAGCCCGTGATGATGAGAATGTCTAGCTTCGCCCGTAGTTTGTACTAATTTACTAATGGACAGTGTGTAAATCTATGTACAATAAAACCAATGTAAATAGTGTTCCTTTGTTTTATTTTTCTTTATCCTAATTCTAGAAGTAGAAATAGTCAAATAAATAGCAGTGTTATTATATGGAACCCTAATCATTTTATTATAACTAAGCAAAGGTCTAAACAAAAAATAGTTGTTTAGGCAGCATCTAGAGTTCTTATACTGTATATTATGTAAAAGAAATTACACCTGCTATTTATACCTGAACTGCCTCGAGGGGTCGACAAAAAAAATAAAACAACAATAGCAAAGAAATATTGGTAAAAGGGAAACCCTCACCTTTTCTTTTTCAGGCGGCTGTGGCTAAGAATCAGAATTTTTAATAGCCTACAGTCTTTGTTTTTCCATCTTTCCTGCAGCCTTCAGAACTCCTGCCTGGCACAGAATATTTAGTTTTATATAAGAGATTAGGTTTTTGTTGATAAAATGTATTATACTTCAGAATTAAATGCTATTTTGAGATATTAACGTTGGTTACTTACATTTCTCAAGTTCAACAAATCAAAACTCTCTTCTGCTTCTGTTCAGAACTGCGTTCAGCAGCTTTCGCCTCTTTTAGTGCAGATAATATTTAGTTTTTTTAACTGGGACTAGTTTTGTAGCCTAGTATTAATTGTGGTAACGGCAGTATCCCAGTATGAATCAAAACTTAAATCTCGCGCTCCAAGCAAGCAAGACCATACACGCACACACACGCAATAGCCAATCAGGAAGAGGAAAGGCGGAATTTAAGGCAGCAAAACTAATGAGGGTGGAGGAAAGAAAAAGCAGGCAGTGGAGCTGCGCACAGCAGCGTTGAAATGACACAGTGGGAACGGCGAGCGCTTCAAACGGAGGAGCTCTGGGCAAACCTGTGCTTGTACACACGTCTGGCAGAGCCGAACCGACATGCAGGAATACTCTGAATCAATAATTATTTAGGGGTGCTGAGCTAAGATTTCGGGGTGCTTGAGCACCCCTAAAAATGACCTAAATACGCCACTGGACAGCGGAAAGAAAAACTGTCCATTAACGGGAAGGAAAACCTCCAGCAGAACCAGGCTCTGTATGAACGGTCATCTGCCTCAAAAAAGAGAGAGAACAAAAAGTTAAAAGCTGAAATGACAATTGTCCTGTAGAACCCATTGTGGAGGGTTCTGTGCACAGTGGACCAGCAGCTACTCTTTGGGCCTACTGGATTGACAGAAATTTCCCATTCAGCCGTTTGGGTTCCCATCTGTGATGTTGCTGCTGTGAAGGACCTTGGTGCTCCTGCGGCATCACCTGCCTACTTAACTTGCCATTTTAAAAGGATCTCCACCCCCACATTTCCTGTACAAAATTTAAGCAATGCATGGGTGTCATGGTTCTAATGTGTTTAGCCCACATGCAGAAATTCTCAGGAGACAGAAATGCCCACGTTACAGTTTATTCACAGAAAACGAGGAGTTAGACGATGGGAAACGATGAGAGACAACGGGGATGTCAGGGATCCAGGAGCGTGGGATCACAGTTCTAAGAACAAGAGAGAGAAAGTAGACAGAAGAACGTGGAAATATGGTTCGTGTGGAGAATCTTTTGATAGATGCTTACCATAGGAACGAAGCAAATCCGCCAGAGGGATGGCGGCGTGCGGGCTCTGCAGGACAGGGCTGCAAGGGGCGGATCATCAGGGCACGAGAGAAGCAGGTGGCAGCAAGGCAGAGAGGCCAGGTGGTGAGCAGGGTCCGACAGGCAAGACTCGGGGAAAACGTTGCTGGCCAGCTGCCAGCTGGAAATCAGGCAAGAGAATTTGACGGATCAGACATTGGGATACACAGAAACCAAGAAGCGCTGCAGAGCAGCTTGTACCACTGGGGTTAACACCCTGGCGGTGTTGTGCTGGCAGTCTTCCACTTATATACCCCCGCCGAGGGCCGAATAATGTTGGACACCGGCTGCTCCACGCCTCCCCGCTCATCAGCAACCACCTGCGGAGAGAGAGGGAGGAAAATAGCTGCATTCTGACCGGGCGCAGCCCGCAGAACCCTGACAACGTGCTTTTATTCATTTATCCTTCCTATGGTGTTAGGGTCCCGACGGACCCGTTTTGAGTTTTAACATGCATAAAAGCACTTCATACATTTGTTTTTTGAGTTGAAACTTTTTGACTTTGTCAGGGACTTCCATTTAAACAATGTAAAATCTTTTTTTTTTTTTTTTTTTTACTAAATTATAAAGTGCTCTGGTGAAAAAAAATGACTTTTGTGGTGTTCGGGTCATTTGTGACCCGGTTAAAATTTTCTATTATAAAACAATAAAAAAATGCCCAAAATTAAATCATGAACACACAGTCAACCAACAGCCTCTTCCTCCAACCACTTGAGCTTCATTTAGGGGCTTTTCTCTTTGCCTTTTTGCAAGAACAAACAAAGGGAGACATGTCCAGGCTTGTCAAGCCATTTGAGTGTAGAGGTGGTGACTTGCAGAGTACACATCTCCAATTCACAGGATGCAACAATGAGGAGAAGATATGCTGTCAAAACAAAGGCCCAGGGGGCCACAAAAAATATTAATACCAATCTTTTCATGGATAAGGGAGCCCAACCAGCTAAACAAGAGTTAAGAAAACATTGGATGATAAAAGATTGTTTTTAGGGTATTTTATGGCTGATTTAATACACGGGTCCAAAATGACCCGCTAACACTACAGATGGCAGCAGAAAGCTAACACCAGAGGAAGGTTATTTAGCCAAGTGAGGGAACAAGCTGTTTCTTTTTTGGCTCCAACGCACCCGACCATTGATTCAGGCCTGCAACGGATGAATTTGGGATTGAACATTGTGTTTGGAAAGCCTTATCTGAAATAATGAATGTTTATATGGACTGATATTGTGATGTAAATCACTATAGCAACAACTGAAGAAAATGTAGTGGGAAAAGTCATTATTTTATCTGATGCAAATTAATTATATTTTTTCTCTACTAAAAATATTTAAATGTAAATTTTGCATCAATGTCTTGTTTAAAAGTACTTTAAGTGTTTTCATATTCCCAGTGAGTGTATTTGACATAAACATACCTTTATCTAAATTAAATTCTTAGTGGGTCAAACAGGATAATCATTCATAAGTTCCTACTAAGTGGAGGCACCATCATCAAATTATTGAAGAAAAATAAAGTAAAAATATAAATAGCAAGTTATATCTCTTACGCACTGTTAGTTTGGCCATCTTTAAAATAATGTTCCCAGGGCCTCGTCCAATGTGCTACATTCCAAACTCGTTTACCTCTTTAGCAACTTGGTATGGGCGCTACAAATATTGGAGGCACCGCTGGGACAACAGTGACTTTACAGTACATCAGACTGCATTGGTTTTATGAAGTTATTTTGGTTCTAGCCACTGTAAACAACAATCAGAGAAATAAAAGTAGTCATGAGCAGTTCATCACAACAAGCGTTAAGTGGTTGGTGTATGGGGAGAAGGCATCGACCCAAAGCAGGTGATGATGGTGTGTGGAATCCCAGAAAATGTAGCAAGCATTGAAAAGAATCCATAAAAGCACCTGGCCATGGCAGAATGTTTGACAATGAACATGAAACTGTCACTGTTTCGCAAATAAATTGATCCTACCAAGGTCCCCCCTGAAATACTTTAACACATGGGAGATAAGTGGAACACAGTGATAGCTCTCCCAGATGCTAGACCAAGCTGTTTCTCTGAAAAGTTAGTTAGATTTCAGGAAAGGAACTGTATGATTCCTTCAGGTTGCTCATCAAAATCTCAATGAGAGGTTATCTGAGTTTCTGCTCAGGCTGCAAAGATCACTCAACAAAGTAGTGAGAAAAGGTGGTCTACCACCTAGTACTTCTAATAAAGCTAGAATTGAACAACTTATCAAAAGGTGGAACTGTGTCAGACCTCATGCGACTGCATCTAAACCTAGGATAAAGACTTGAGAATCTGTCACCCTTTTTGAGCCTCCTTAAGGAAATTAAGGAGGAAGAGAAGCAATAATCAACAAGGCAATGTCTCAGAAAGCTTAGCAATTGCCAGAATTTAAACACAACACAGATACGCAAAGAAACAGTCTCAGACAGACAGCAACAAAATGATCTTCAAATCAAGGGTCAGGAGATAAAGACAACATTTATAAAGCATATAAACCGGCAAACTCAGTTAGCTGCTGATAACCAGCACAGAAACAGGTCCAAAGAGAAACCCAAGGCAAAAAATGACTCTAGCCATGACATACAGTTCTTAAGAAGAGATCATAGCCCTGCAACATCAGATAAATGGAGTGGCTGTCAACTCAAACCCAAACACTAGAACTAACAGTGAGTGTCAATGATACAAAGCAGATGCAAACTATAAACCTAAGTTTAAAACGCAGCCAACCAAAGACACAGGAGACTTCTTCTGGTATAAGTACGGAGAAAATGGACATATTGCATCAAAATGCGCAGCTCCTGAAAATACCCAAAAGGTTATCCAAATTCTAATTTGTCAGGTTCAAGGAATAGATAAACAATATGAAAGTCCCAAAAATCAGGATGAGAAAATTGCCAGAGTAAATACAGCTAACGCTTCAGTTTCAAGCTCTAATCTACTTAAAGGGCTCGTTGATCCATTCTCCATCTTTCCTTTCAAAGTAAAAGATGTTTCCTGCCATGCTCTCATGGATTCTGGATCTACAGTGACCATCATATTTTAGTATAGGTATAAAGCACACCTATCCACTATTCCTATGTTGTGCAATCAAGCCATGAGGACAAATCAGACTGAGTGTAAGCAGAGAAATTTGAGACTGTTACAGGCACCTAAGAACTGCCTCTCATAGCAGGGGGACTCACTGAATAAGACTTGCTGCCCGAATACAATCACCCTCTTTTCCTACTGCTAAGCTGGAGCAGCATAGGGGAGAACACTCGCCTCCTATGCAGAGCGGAGGTTCCAACTAGAGTTCGGAGAATCGCAGGCTGGATCGAAGCTAAGTCTGCATTTTCTGTGTAACCAGACGCTGGAGTAAAGAATGCATCTATGCCAATACCAGCCTTGTGATTTTTTTTTCAGCTGTTGCAGGAAAGCTCACTCGAGCCAGCGCGGAGCAAGCTGAGAGGAGGGGATTATCTGAATTTGCCTGCAGCAACTGGCACAGGCCCACACAGAAGCAGCTATGCCAGGGATGTGGAGCGGAGGTCCCGCTTCCACATCCCTGCAGCACGCACACCTGCTGCAGCCCCTCACTGCTCAGTTTCACAGGCTTGAGACCCCCATGAGGGACCACGGAGCCTCCTCCTCAAAGCCACGTTTCAGTTAACCGCAGAGCCGCCTATAGCTGGTCAGACGAACAGCCTTTATCCAACCGGCCTTCACCTTGCCTATTTCAACAGCTTCCAACTGGATGCACCAAAGAGTATGCGAACTGACACAGAGGCACAGACAGGTCTGGCAGAGTTGAACAGGGAAAGTTAATAGGTTTATTTAGAGTGGTTAACTTATTGGGTTCCATGGTGGTTTTAAAGCTTGATTGAGCTTCTTCAAAACCATGCCATGCTAATGTAGTGATGAGTGTGTTTTTACAGTTATGACAAACTTTGTTTCCATAAGGGTTTTATATATTAATGGGATAGTGATGTTTGTGTTTTCATTACGGTTAAATGGACCATAAGGTCTTTTAAAATTAGAGCCGAATGTCTGCTAGCATAATGCTAATAGCTTCCTGGATATCATACGGTTTGTTTCATACATAAGGTTGTTTAATTTCACTCCACCATCATTTGATAATGCTATACACATTATTACCGCATTAATGTGGAACATTAATGTCGATTTAATGGTGTTTTATAAAATTTTAGGATTAACCCATTTAGCGACCGATCACTATACACCACTAGCTTCCCAGAATAATCATATTAATAAAATCAGGCATCCTAAAGTTACATATCTTACTGAGCAAAACATTATTTAAAATGTTGTTTTATCAAATATGTTTTTTAACTCAGGATTTGCATTGTGAATGGGTTGGAACACATACCAAATGTTGTTCTAAATTAGTTAAGCTTATTTAACCTCATTCCACATTCTTTAAGATGAACTTTGGTTCTATAACTTTGAGTCAGTGAATCAGGATGATCAACCATGTTACATTGTGCTTTTGTTTCTTTTGTGTGTACATAGTTCCTTAGCTCCTTTTTTTAAATTTTGCTTAGTACATTTAGTTAAGCATCACTAGCCTAGTAGAGAGAATTTGTTGATTGCAATATAGTGTTAATTCAGATAAACACCATTCTATAGTGATGTTCTGTGGATGTTCACTCTGTTTCTCTTAAATTCTTGAACTTGAAGATAAGTTGTTACTCTATTCCATATGTGTGCAGAGTTTTCTGTTAAAAGAATGCCAGTGCTTGAATCACCCTTTCAACTATTGTCCTGATATCAGCTGTTGGGCTGATATTCACCGGACAATACCTAACAGACTGAGGGTTATTTATTAAACATTAAATAACTTAAAACAGTGTGTAATAGCACAATACCTATATGCCCAATTTCCAGTCTTGCTCTATAGGGGTTGTCAACAGATGCATACCCTACTGTGGTTACGTGGCGGAGATGGAGTTATCTAAAGATGTAGTTGGAGTTGACAGACCAATAACTGTTCTTGCTCTGATCTGCCCAGAGCCACCCATGACCATGAAATCCCAGTCATTGTCGGCACAAATTCCTTCCTGTTTTGCCGACTTTCAGTTGCTCAAAGAAAGTGGTGCTGAATACAAAGTACACTCCATGAGAATGCACAAATACAAGCACAAGATCAGCAGACAGCGAGTATTTTAGTGGACAAAGGCATTGGACATGTAATATGGCAAGGTCCCGGCCCACTTTCCATATCCCCTGGCGAGCAGTGTTATGCCACTTGTAAAGTTATCGAAGCACCAGCAAGTGTGCTGGTTCAACCAGGTGTCTTTTGTAACAGTGAAATGGATGTAAACAGTTTTAATTTTATTCAATTCAATTTTATTTATATAGTGCCAATTTATGAAATATGTCATCTCAAGGCACTTTACAAAGTCAAATTCAATCTGATTATACAGATTGGGTCAGATTATACAGATTGGTCAAAAAATGTCCTATATAAGGGAACCAGTTGATTGCATCAAAGTCCTGACAAGCAGCATTCACTCCTGGAGAAGCGTAGGGTCACAGGGAGAGTCGTCTGCATTGTCCATGGCTTTGCAGCAATCCCTTATACTGAGCAAGCATGAAGTGACAGTGGAAAGAAAAACTCCCCATTAACGGGAAGGAAAAACCTCCAGCAGAACCATGCTCAGTATAAACGGTCATCTGCCTTGACCGACTGGGGGTTAGAGAAGACAGAGCAGAGACACAACAAGAGAGACAAACAAGCAATCCCAAACTGTTGTAAAATATGCAAAAACAAAAATGTAGGTATAAAATGGGTCAGTGTCAGGGTCACATTGACTGTGCCACATGTCATTGCTGTCATTAGCAGAGGTGTAGCCTGATTAACCTGCTTTGAAGCTTTTTTTCCTCTTTTTGCTAGTCTGGATGAGCTGCTCCTTTGTGTTGTGGCAGACGGAACCTTGCTTCCCAGGTCTTGAGACTGACCATAGCTGCCTGGAAGGTGGCTGATATTACTCTTCTTCACCGTCATCGCTGTCAAATCAGTAAAATATATGTTGAAGAATACATTTTATCTAAAAACCACACTAAAAATGAAGTTGTCTGACACTGACTAATAATATTCATAGGAACAAAATTCTAAAACATTTATGACACATCCGGTTCATACTGCAGTTCTTTGCAGAATTCACATCTCAACTGGAACAAGATAAAGGCTCAGCTGACATGGCGAGGGGCAGGGTCTGCTGTGTTTCATATGGCCCTGGCTGCAATGTCCTCCTAGCTAAGAAAATATAGAAAAAGTAGTTTATTACAACGGTTTCTGAATAGATTATATATTATGATTATAATTAAATAAATTATATATTATAGCCAGATAATATAAAAAATGTTGTAATGCTGTGGATAATGTAGACTCTAACAATCTTTGAATCAATGCCACATAAGCATGTGCGGTTCCTTTGTCCTGGAGATGGGGTTGGTGGAGGAGGGAATTCATTGTGGAGTTTTCTGATTACAAGATAGTCTTTCCAACTGTACCACAAAAATAGCCAGAAAAAATATGTTGTATGCTGTAACAGTAGCGTGTACATATAAAGTGTGGATAAAGTAAAAGCTTTATAACACTCCTTGAATCAATTCCACATACAATACCTATTTATTTGTTTATTTATTAGGATCCCCATTAGTTTCCACTGAAGTGGTTACTAATCTTCCTGGGGTGCAGTTGAAAGAATACATAATTGTTCATACACATATAGGACAATTTGACATTAACATATTATATGCACATAATTAATCTCACATCACATTTTATAAATGACATACATAGACTTGAATTTAAACTTACATTTAAAGAGATTTCAGTGCTCTTTTAAAAAAAGTGTGCTTTTTAAGTCTCTGTTGGTTGTAGAGCAATTCAGGAATGGAATAAGTCACCTAAAAACATGAGATTGTTGCAAAAAGTTTGTCTTAGCACAGTTTATAATTAATTTAGTCTGTGATGAGTATCTGGTAAAATTATGTACCTGATCAGATAAGCTTTTCATAAAATCACTCAGGTCTCCCTGTTAGTATGACTTTGTTAAAAAAAAATAGTTATACTGCAACCCAACCTTCAGTAAATGCCACAACAAGGTGTGGTACATTTCAATAATACTTGTAGAAAAAGGACATCTTAACATTAAGCGCGCTGCCTTATTTTGGACTACCTGGAACCTTGATAAATCTGATTTGTTGGCAGCTGACCAACAGTATTCTAAATGAGACAGAACCAAAGATTTTACAATGCCTGTCAAAACTGTTGGAGAAACAAAGGAGGAACATCTTCTGACAACAGCAATGGCTTTGTCCATTTTACCAATGATATTGGCAATATGATAAGACCATGACAATGATGATCCACTGTGATACCAAGTAATTTAATTTTTGTAACTTGTTTCAAAACAGAACTCTTCATTGTAAGGGTCAGCTGTGGATTATTATACAATCGCTTTCTACATCCAATTAGCATTGTTTCAGTTTTGCTAACATTTAAAATCATATTATCATTAACCCATTTCACAAGTAAACCCATCTCATTTTCCAGTACAGTTGATATATCTGTTGTATTAAAATCAGAATAAAACATTGTTGAGTCATCAGCATACATGACTACGAAACAGTGGCTTAATACTTAATACTTGTTTGATAATCAATAGCATTTTAACTTAGCAATGAGAAAATCATGATTTATCAGATCAAATGCAGCACTAAAATTCAAAATTGTAGCACCGACTAGATTACCTTTGTCCAATTCTTGATACCAATTATCAGCTAAATGTAAAGGAGCTGTTGCAGTGGAGTGATTTGGTTTGTAAGTATGTTGAAATTTTGTAAGCAGGCCATTTTCAACAAAGTAATTTTGCATCTGCTTACACAATATTGTTTCCATAGTTTTGCCTAATATAGGTAATATGCTGATTGGCCTACTGTTAGGTTCATTGAACAAAACGTTTTTATTCTTTGGAATAGGAATTATTTTAGACACTTTCCACTGTGAAGGAAAAGATCTGTGCAGCAGACAGCTGTTGAAAATATGGTGGAGTGGACATAACACAAACTTACCAGATAACTTTAGAAGTCTACTATCATTATGGGCTCCAGCTGAGGAACTGTCATCCTGTAGAGCATTTAAGAGACTCTCCACCTTTTGAATACTGACAGCAGTTAGATCAAAGGTGCAATTTTTTATCTCTCATAATCTTATTTTTCCACCAAGGAAGTAATGGACGTGCAATCACCATGGGAACATATCACATGTTCCCATGGTCAAACAAAAAACAGAACACAGGGGAACCAAAAGCCTAGGAGAAACACTGGGGAACCAACAAAACTAGAGAAAATGGGGAACCAAAAGGTCAAGAACACGGAGGACCAAAGGCTCGAGAACACTAGGGAACCAAAGGGGCTAGAGAACACAGGGAACCAACAGGGCTAAAAAACACAGGGAAACCAGGGGTCAAAAAGCACGGAGGAACCAAAGAGGCTAGGAAACTCTGGGGAACCGAAAGTCCAGAGAACTCTGAGGAACGAAAGGAAAAACCAGGGAGACAAGACAGGCGTGCACCAATGCCAGGGGGGAAGAACGGGCGTATGGAAATGCCAGAGGGAAGGAAGGGGCGTACGGAAACGCCAGAGGGAATGAACGGGCGTACGGAAACGCCAGAGGGAAGGAACGGGCGTACGGAAACGCCAGAGGGAAGGAACGGGCGCACGACAGCGCCAAAGGGAAGGAACGGGAGCACGACAGCGCCAAAGGGAAGGAACGGGCGTACTTAACGCTAAAGGGAAGGAACAGGCGTACTTAACGCTAAAGGGAAGGAACGGGCGTACTTAATGCCAAAGGGAAGGAACGGGCGCACGACAGCACCAAAGGGAAGGAATGGGCGCACGACAGCACCAAAGGGAAGGAATGGGCGCACGACAGCGCCAAAGGGAAGGAACGGGCGCACGACAGCGCCAAAGGGAAGGAACGGGCGTACTTAACGCCAGAGGGAAGGAACGGGCGTACTTAACGCCAAAGGGAAGGAACGGGCGTACCTAACGCCAAAGGGAAGGAACGGGCGTACCTAACGCCAAAGGGAAGGAACGGGCATACCTAACGCCAAAGGGAAGGAACAGGCGTACTTAACGCCAAGGGGAAGGAACGGGCGTACTTAACGCCAAAGGGAAGGAACGGGCGTACTTAACGCCAAAGGGATGGAACGGGCGTACTTAACGCCAGAGGGAAGAACAGGTGTACGACAACGCCAGAGGGAAGAACAGGCGTACGACAACGCCAGAGGGAAGAACAGGCGTACTGAAAACACCAGGGCTCAACAACACACGCTGGAGCACGACTGGCGTACAGAAACGCCAGGGGAAACCCGCCGGGGCGTGAGGGGAACGCCGGGGCTTGGGGAAGAGAACGCCGGGGCGTGGGGGAAATGCCGGGGCGCGAGGAAAGAGAACACCGGGGCGCGAGGGAATCGCCGGGGCGTGAGAAAGGAGATCACCGGGGCGCAAGGGAAACGCCGGGGTACAAGGGAAGCAGGAACTTCTACAACGCCAGGGAACACTAAATCTAAACGCCAGGAATCTAAACACCAGGGAACCAAGAAACCTAAACACCAGGGAACTGAGGACGTACTAACACGCCGGGGAACAGAGAACAGAGGGCGTCTAAACACGCCGGGGAACCGAGAACAGAGGGCGTCTAAACACGCCGGGGAACCGAGAACAATGTAAACACCAGGAACTAGAGGGTGACCTAGGCAGCAACAGGCCAGGCGGGCCAGAGGGCACAGACAGCGACTTCTAAGCACTGGAGGGCTATGGCGGCGGCCTGCGTACGCTGGGCAGCGACAGGCTGGCGCACCAGAGGGCTCAGCCGGCGACTTTGGAACGCCGGAGGGCTCTGGCGGCGCCTAAACACGAAAACAACAGGAACTAAGAGGGCTAGGTGAACAGAACAGAGACACTAGGGGAAGACAGAAAAATAAAAACTACTAACTAGTCTAACCTAAACAGGGCAAAAACAAAACAAACAAAACAGGAGAAGTAAGGCATAGGGACCTTAGAAAGCGCAGGGACCTTTAAGAGCGCAGGGACCTTTAAGAGCGCTGGAACCTATCCAGCGCAGGAACCCAGACAGCGCAGGAACCCAGACACATAGACACTAAGGGAATTTAACAAACAAAACTAGAAAAGCTAATTCAGAACTAAGACCAGAACTACAGGGCTAGGACAGGAACTACAGGGGCTAGACTGGAACTACAGGGGCTAGACAGGAACTAGACAGGAACTACAGGGGCTAAAACTGAAAAATCAAAACAAGACTGATAAACTAGGAAAGGAACCAAACGCTAAAGTAAAACTATGAAACAAAGCAGAACAGGGAGTCTAAGGTAAAAAACTGGAACTCAAAAACAAAACTCAGAAGACTGAGCTAACCTAAAAAATAGAACCGAGCTGGAAAAATAAAAGCTAAATAAAAACTCAAATACTGAAAAGAAAGAAAACCCCAAAATAACCCTAAAACACCCAAAAAATTCTAAGTAAACCAAAAACTAAGGTTGAGCCTAAACAAATAAACAGAAGGCGGAAATAATTCTTCTAAACAGTGAAAAAAAGTATACAAAAGCAAGACTAGAAACTAAAGCAGAACTAGAACACAACAAAACCAAACCTAAAAAAACTCTAAGAAATCAAAGAAACACTGAAACACTAAAACTAAGTAACGTTAAGTAACTCAAAACACAAGACCAAAAATAACTCAAAACAAAAACGAAAACTATAAGGCGCAGAGCAGCAAAGTCTTAATATGCTGGGCAGCAGCAAAAGTTAACACTGGGCAGCGACGATGAGGAGCGTTGTCCTATAATGCTGAGCAGCGTGGGAGGCGGACTTCGCGGCAGGCGATCCGGGAAACAGAGTCAGAGGCGGGGCAACGCGGATGCGCCCCCGGCAGACGACCAGAAGCGTGACGTCACAACTCAGCGACCATGGTGAGACGAAACAGAGGCGAGGCGTCGCCGCACGGTGACCCAGGCGAGATGAACCGGAGGCCGGGCAGATCCTACCAGCTTCTGCACCAGGCTCTGTGCATGCTCGGGTTCATCCCTTGGCCGGTCCATAATGTAACGATATCTTTCTACGATGAACCCGGACACAGCACGCACACACAGAGCTAGTTCTTAGGAGTGAGTTTATTGAATAGTGTGGAAAATGGATGAAGATGGAACCCAGAGTCTTTCAACAGACGGAGGTGTAGGGTGCAGAAGCTGGCCGGCAGGAGGCGTGTGGAGAGACTGACCGGGAGGAACTCTGGAGCCGAAGACTAGCAACCAGGACGGAGCATCTGAGCTGAGGACTTGAGACCAGAACATCAGAGCCGAGGACTTGGAGACCAGAACATCATAGCCGAGGACTTGAGACCAGAACATCAGAGCCGAGGACTTGAGACCAGAACATCAGAGCCGAGGACTTGAGACCCGAACATCAGAGCCGAGGACTTGAGACCAGAACATCAGAGCCGAGGACTTGAGACCAGAACATCTGAGCCGTGGACTTGAGACCAGAACATCTGAGCCGTGGACTTGAGACCAGAACATCTGAGCCGTGGACTTGAGACCGGAACAGCTCACCAGGAGATGAGAACAGGAGTGGGAAAAGAGCTGAGCTGGATCTAGGCAGAGACTGGAACAAAAACAAAGCTGACGGAAAGTCTAATGGCTGACTGGAACAAAAAACAAAGTTAAAGTAAGTCTTCTGGCTGACTGTAACAAAAACTGAGCTGACAAGGATTCTGGTAGCGACGGAGCGGGAGTGAACACTAGGGACCGGCCACGAGAACAGAATGAGGTGAGTCTTATAAAGAGGTGAACACAGGTGGCAACAGATCAGGGGTAATAGCAGCCTGATAGGTGACGGGAATGAAGACTAATTAGTGTCCAGAGGTGTGACTAAAGCTGAGCGAGGGAGAGCTGAGTGAACTAAAAAATAACAAAGAAGCCAGACAAAACTTAAACCATGACAAGGCAGGCTTAAATAGGAGAACGGAACAGGTGAGCAGGGCGGGACCAATTAACCAAAACAGATGAAAGCAATTAAAGGAACATACAGACTAATAAAGAATAAAACTAAGATAGAAAGCAAGACAAAGACTAACGAACACGAGCTGACATAAAAATAATAACAAAGACCAGATAACCAGAATAAAACTAAGATAGAAAGCAAGACAAAGACTAACGAACACGAGCTGACATAAAAATAATAACAAAGACCAGATAACTAAAAACAAGCTAAGCATAAATCCAAAACAATACAAAAGAGAAATAAATCCTAAGACAAAAAAATTGGCTAACTGAAGAAATAACCTAAACCACAACAGAACATTACAATTAGTTTATTACAGCCCACTAGACTATTTAAGGTTTTTCATATTATTTTGCTATTGGTGCCAGCCTCTTCAAATTTATGTTAAAGTAATGTTTCTTTTTATATCTGTTTGATTTCAATGTGATGTTTTTTTTAAATTGTGATACAGGGCCCAGTCCAGTGGACAATTAGATGTGACAGCTGTTCTCTCAGCTGTATCCCTCTGTGGCATTAAAGCTTGTATTTCTTTATCCAGCCAGGGTGCATGATTTAACTTAGCAGCTTTTCTCTTTACTGGAGCATGCTTGTCTATAAGATGAGAAAAATGTTTGTTAAATATAGTTAGTGCTAGTTCAAGGTCTGATTCTGCATACACAGCATTCCAATCAATCTTTCTCAAATCAAAATAAAAATTTTCCATATTCATTTTTTTGTATGACCTTTTATAAATAAACTTTTGCGCTGCTGTCTGAGTTCTAATTTTCCTATTTACAGCCACAAGATGATGATCGCTGAATCCAACCGGGACAGAAAGTATATCACTGCATAACTTGGGTACATTGGTGTAAATACGTCTATACATGTGGCAGTTCATACACCAGCTGCATTTGCGTTAACTCTTGTGGGAACTGTAATAACTTGATTCAAGTTATAGGCAGAGCACATATCTTTTTCTAATTGAGAAATTTGTCTCCATCCAATTAATATTCATGTCACCTAATCAAAAATATCTTTATTTTCTTCAGATACTTAACATTTCAGTATCAAATTGTAATTCGGTGGTCTGTAGATACACCCACTCAAAATTGGTTTTCCATGAACCGTGTGGTTCCTTTGCTCCGGGAGTGGGGGTTGGTGGTTGGGTTAGGGAATTCATTGCAAAGTTTTCAGATTACAAGATCAGCATTATTTCCTACTGTATTCATGTGCCCTCTTTCTGAAATAGCAAACATGTAATGTAAAGATGCTGTAAATAACAAGTTGCAGCGCAACTTACTTGTGAGCCGTGTCTCTCATTTCCTCATCTTCTTCCACTTCAATATCCAAGCTGCCGTCTGAAGATTCTTCGACTTCTCTGTCACTGGTCTGCCAAATTTCCTCCAAAGTTTACCAAAAACTTATTTTCTTCTTCTGTGCCATTATTATATTTGATGATCACGAGAGAAAAGAAACACCGAAAAGATTCACAAACAAACTGAGGAATTGGCGCTTGTGCCCGTGCCTAAAGAGATCTAAGTTCAATGCAGCCGTGTCAATAGACTTTACGTACGGAGCATGCCTGTGTTATGCACGGAAATTGCATCCCCTGAAATGGACAGGCAATAACCCCCAACCCCTTGTTGGAAATCTAAAAGCTTCTAGTTTCCAACAATAACAGTCATGAGGGGGCGGGACAAAAAAACGGCTGCATGCTGTTGCATATTTCTGGCAGAATCTGACATGTGCGGTGGATCTTTAAATCTCATTTTGTTTGTTTACAACACTGTAAAAAAGAAATTTTGCAACTTGTTTTAAAAACTTTACTGTTTTACCATGTGGGTAAAAAAGCTCACATGTTCGGCCCATATATAAAAATAGCTCAAAATGCGCAGTGAGGGTCTATTTTTCTTGGCTGGGCCGGGAACGTCTTGGGGTTCCCCTGGAGGAGCTGGCCCAAGTGCCTGGGGAGAGGAACTTCTGGTCCTCCCTACTGAAGCTGCTACCCCCGTGACCCGACCACGGATAAGCGGAAGAGAATGAATGGACGGATGCATGTATTCTGAATTATGGCAGAATTGGTCCTCCATACATATGCAACAGGAAAGTAGGGGAGAGACAAGGGGGACTGGGCCGGTTTACAGCTGGAGTGGAGGTAGAGACCAGCTTGGCTTGTAACACATCTTGTTTTGGTCTACAGACAGTACTCAACATCCCAACTAATAGTGAAATTTCACTCATTGCTCCTTTAATGAGCCTATTTACCAAATTATTTTTACCCTTGAATAATTTCTTAGATGGCTACTTTTTTACATTTATTTAAGTAAAATAAGACTCTCAGTCTTTATAAATCATGGTTAAATTTTCTATGGCGGCCTGGAAGTGTCGCCATAGAAAATGGCGACACTATTGAAGTAAGCCTGGATGGAAAAGTGTGGAGGAGTGTGGGATAGCGGCCGACTGTGAAGGCTCTGGTCTCAGTATGCCAATGAGATAAACAAAGCATGAGAACCGGCAACAGACCGGCTGGAAATACTGAGAGGTGAGACTGACATACAGGAGATGGAGATGGATTGAACTGGGGAAGAATTAGTCGGTACATGGTGATCAGTGAAAAGCTGCGGTGTGGTCCCAGACTGGATGGGTGATTATCGGTGGAGGGTGGACAGACCAGATGTATGGTAGGACACCAGCAGAGAGAGAGAGGGGAACTTCAGGTCCAGCTTCAGCAAGGCTCAAAGGATGAAGGCCTGCAGGCCTCAATGCTCAATCCCGATTGTGAAATCAGATTTTTTTTGCGTGGTCATTCACATTTCCAAATATATGCAACTTGTATGTGATCTCCTGTGTGAACTGAATTCATACAACTTAAGTGTCCCGCATGCCCAGTTAAGGACACAATGACATCACACATAGCAAGCATGCTCAGTGTTTGCGGAAGTAAACATGGATTATAATGCTGGAGTGCATCTTTAATTTCTTTTCTAACCGGAGCTTTCTCTCCATTGCCCGCTCTCTTCATTGTTATCCACCATGGGTGTCGTTTTCCTTCCCGCTTCTGCATAGCAGGATGTAGAATTTGTTGCGTATCAGTGACGTACAGGTCGGATGAATTCGACCTGGCCGTACAGACACAAGTCGCATTTGAAAAGATCAGATACGTATCTAAATTAGGACCACATATCCAAGTGGCCTGGGTCGCATTTGAAAAAGTCTGATCTGTGTTGTTCAGACTGTCATGAAAAGATCAGATCCAGGTCGCATATGGGCAAAAAAATCGGAATTGGGTGACTTCAGGCTGCAGTGTGAACATAGCCTTTGTAAATTTGCCAGCTTTCGGAATGACCTTAATGGAATTTATAGATGCTTTAAAAGTTTGGACCAGTTTTATGTTTTGGACCTTATAAAATTGAAAACACAAAGTTGTTGTTATATTGAACCATGTGTTTGGTAGTCACAAATATGAACACTTTCCTTCTTTACCACAACCTCCACATTTTGTGAGAGAGGAAACAATAGGAGGAAGGGAGAAACAATAATGTTAAGACTTTAGTTGATAAGAGAAGAAATAAGAGCATATAAGAAAAAAACAACTGGAATGAAGAAATATTCTCAGGACATTGTGTGTACAATGAAATCTCATACCTGCATAAATTGCACAAATTTAATAATAACCGAAGCTGAAAAGGAATCTGATTCTTAAAACACTTTTATGATGCTAACTATGCTGTGCAAAGGGGCATGAAAAGACCCTGCTTAGAGAGCCAGGGCATTGATGTCAATTAATGCAAGTGCTGTCTTAGACAAGGAGGCTAATGAGTTTTAATATATATTCAGGTGAGTGGTAGCTAAGTTGGTGAAGCCCTTAATGAACCCATGACAGCCTAATTAGACACAATTTACAATTCTAGGATACTAATCAGAGGAACTGCGATCCTGCCACACATCTTTGTATGAATAAATCTTTTGAACCGCTCCAATCAGTTGCTTTGATTGATAATTGCTCACTCTCATTCTCTGCATCTGGATTGTATATTGGCCAACTTTGTCTAAAAATGCACCGAAGACTTATTTAGGTCATGAATCCAATCCCGTACAGAGTGTTATATTTTTGTAATTTCTTGTTGAGTAAGAAGTTAAGAAAGCCTTCATTTTTTTCAGGCATTTCTGAAGACAGCAAAAGAAGCAGTTGGAGTTTAAAGTAGAATTTACTGTAGAAATTATGACATTTATACAATATGAGAGGAAAAAGGATGAGAAGAGATTCTCATAAAAGGTAGTTTTTCCTGAATTGACATGTGATTCGATGATTTTTACATGAATCAGTTGGCTCTCTCCAAGTGTGAAACTATAAACCAGTGGTCCTCAATTCTGGTCCTAATGAGCTGGTGTCCTGCAATATTTATTTTTTACTCCACTTCAAAGCACCTGAGTCAAATAATCAGGTCATTAGCAGGGCTCTGGAGGACTTGACTGCATTCTAAGGAGGTAATCAGCCATTTCATTCAGGTGTCTTGGACAAGGAACACATCTTCATGCTGCAGGACGCTAGCCCTTCATGACCAGAATTGAGGACCACTGTTCTAGACCATGAGCACCATTCGACTCAGCAGAGTCCCATCTTGCCCTTGTTGAAGATAGAGAAACTGGTGAGTCCTAGAGACTTGAAATTCAGTATATAGGTAGATCTCCCTGGTTCAAGAAAAAAAGTCTCTTGGAGGTTACGCCCTAAAGCCAACAGGAAGTAAGCCATTTTGGGTCAAAGTGTAATTTTTGGACATTTTTTTTCACTTTCATACATGTTAAACTTTAACAAACTCCTCCTAGGAATTTTGAGCTATCATCTTCATATTTGGTCTGTTTGCAGTCCAGGCATTAAAAGTTATGAACATCTTGGGTTTTTGTGCATGTAGAAGGGGTGGGGCTAGGCCTCAAAATTGACCTTCTCACTAGAAAATTCCAAAAGCTGTAACTTTTGGAATTTACTGCCAAATTTAACCAAATTTGGTATTATCGATCCCTTTCAGATGCCCAACGATTCTATGCAGTCAAATGCTGACATCACCAAAGCCACGCCCTCAGGGAACAGGAAGTCACTTTTTTCAGTTGGAAAGGTCCCTCCAGGTACCTATTGACCTAATCAACTTTAAACTGGATCAGAAGGCAGATAACATGTTGGTCTTACTTCATTTGGAGCACAGATAGTTTTCGGTGGAGGGCATCACAGTGGCGGTGTGGTGCAGCGTCAGGCTATTGCCATATGTTTGGCTCTAATTTCCACAAAGATCATCAAATCTGCACCAAAATCAATGTGACTGATCCTAGTCCAACACCACACATGAATGCCCCCAGAAATTTGGTAGGCATTGCCTATTTCCTCCACAGGGTCCCTTAGTAGCACTAAAAGAATCAGCACCAAGCCATGCTTCATCCAAAAATTATGAAATTCAGTTCACATATGTAACTTCTCAGGAACTACAAAAGACTCTCTTGGATCGATGGTCCAAACCCCACAGGAAGTCTGCTATTTTCAATCAAAGCCACCATTTTCTCTCTTTTACTCACATTGTATCTGAGCAAACTCCTACAGCTTTTGAGTGACAGACTTCAAAATCAATGAGTATACTTTTCAGCCATTGGGATACAAAAGTTAATAATAGCTTTTTGTTGCATGAAAGCATGTGGGCATGGTCAAACCTCAAAATCTGACTTCTCACTGTGAAAGATGAAACTATAATTACTTCAACACACTAGGACACAGCAGCACCAAACTTGCTGTGTCTCATCTCACATAAGTTCTCACGACAGCCATGTGCTCATTTGATTACTTCACTTCAGCCCCGCCCACACAAAACAGGAAGTTGCCAGTTTCACTGCTGGATTTCCTTTTTTAGATGCTTACTCACAACTTTTAAGAAAAGTGTGATCCAACAAAACATGTTGATGATGAATCCTGTTTTGAACAGTAACAGTTAGCTGGACAGTCTGTGCGTGGCTGAATGGCATATTTCCACAGCACGCTTTTTGCATATGTTTGGTTCCAAATCACACATGGATGCCCTGATTTGCTTCAAACTGGATATGAATGATATTTGTCGACCTACCAACAGCTCCATTGGATTACATTAGTATTTGGATCTGTGGCACCCCTAAGAGACTTACAAGGCAGTATCTCCTGATACACCATCGGATATTCCCCAAATGTTCACCACAGATGACAATTTGAGAGGTTGATTTGGTCACCTGACGAAATCACTTTAGCCCTCTCACTGAGCACTAAGTATATTACATCATTGCTGATTACTCCTCATTGACAGTGTTTATCTTTATCAAATATCAACCAATATCAGATAATACTTTAAGACTACATGTTCAAAACAAGTCTTTATTAATCCTTCGCCACCAAATAGGAAGTGAACACAGCTTCTGACAGGAACATCAGATTTCAGCCAAATTTTCAACACTTCTCACCAGAGCACATCTAAGCCTGGTGGAAAGCAAAGTTGAGGCTTTCTCATGGTACACGCTGGTGGCGACCTGTAGAACATCAGGTGAGTAATAAAGAAGGTGCGTAGGTAGTGATGCCATTCTCTTGCGGCTGCGAAACAGGCCAGAGAAGGGCTGAGCTACGAGGTCCGCTTATCAGCATTTGCGGCTTCAACAATATATGTACTCTGAACTATTGCGATAAGTTGCCTACCTGTGTCATCTAAGTTTAGTCAAACTGGAAGGGAACTAAATCTTAGTAGCCTCAGACTTTGCTCTGCAAAACAAAGACCATGTGTATCCACCTGTAATAATGTTTTTCATATAACTTTCCTGCTGCGAGTTTTTGTGGCCCCAGAGGATTTATGCAGATAACCAAATTTGGCACTTTCCATCAACATGGGATGTAAATTAAATCTCACTTGCAATGAGTCCCATACAAGCATATACCCATTAATCTAAACTAGGTGGATGTGACACAAAACTTTAAAGGAGTCATACCTGGTATTTTAAATATACTATTCTTCTGAAAATGTCTTTAAATTCATGTTTAGTAATTTTTAGGAGAAAAATGTTCAGAGTTTAATCCGACCCTTTTTCAGAGCAGCAAGAGTCAGAAGATTCCTCTAATGCCGCCCATTACACAACCCACCTGACCGCTTTGCCCCTCTACAGGTGGTGAGCCCATTGGAAGGGGGACCCACGCCTCCTCTTCGGGCAGTGCCTGGCCGGGCTCCATGGGTAAAAGCCTGACCACCAGGCGCTCGCCAGTGTGCCCCACCTCCAGGTCTTGCACCAGAGTGGGGCCCCGGTGACCCGCGCCCGGGCAAGGGTAAAATGCATCAGTTTGTTTCAATCATCTTTGAAAAAATCTTTGTCTGGTCCCTCACCTAGGACCTGTTTGCCTTGGGTGACCCTACTAGTGGCATAAAGCGCCTGACAGCATAGCTCCTAGGATGATTGGGACACTCAAACCCCTACACCACGATAAGGTGGCAGCCCAGGGAAGGGTTGCACAAAAGCATTTAACAATAAATACCTTACAACTTCCATTACATGAACAATAAGCCTTTGACCATCTTTTTCTGAAATAAAAAAGGGAAATTATACGCATCACAAGGCACAGGGCGCCCACTCCACCAAATCCATGGGGTTCTCTTGAGAAATATTCAAAATAAATTTGCAATCATTAACAATCATACTGTCAGAGGACTTGAGAGCATTAACATCTACTAAACACAGTCATATAATATGTATATATTCACATTAAATTTCTACTTCAATAATAAAGAAAGATACCCTTTTTTATATTGGTCTTTAAAACCCGGTTCTCTGGGTAATATTTATCCTGTCCCCTGACCAAATGGCTGCATTCTGAAAGAGTAAAAGGTGTATATACACATTTTTTAAAAGGCCTATATAGAATTGCAAGGAATGTATATAAAGTATAAAAAATTATCATAGATAAATGATAATGATCATTGATAATGATAAAATTATCATTCAAGACAACAGTGTTTGCTCTTGTGGTAAAGAGAGCTGAGTCAAAGGGGAAGCTCTTGATTTATTGGTCGATCTACGTTCCCACCCTCATATAAGGCCATAAGCTTTGGGTCATGACCAAAAGAACTAGATCAAGGATACAAGCAGCAAAAATGTGTTTTCTCCATAGGGTGTCTGGGCTCTCCGTTACAGATAGGGTGAGAAGTTCTGTCATCCGGAGGGGACTCAAGGTAGACCCGCTGCTTCTCCACGTCGAGAAGAGCCAGTTGAGGTGGCTTGGGCATCATGTTAGGATGCCTCCTGGACTCCTGCCTGGTGGGGTGTTCTGGGCACATTCCACCAGGAGGAGACCCAGAAGAAGGCCCAGGACACGCTGGGGGGACTTATGTTTCTGGGCTGGCCTGGGAACATCTTGGGTTTCCCCGGAGGAGCTGGCCTGAGTGGCTGGGGAGAAGGATGTTGTGGCCTCCCTACTAAGGTTAATAGGATAAGCAGAAGATGATGGATGGATCGGTTTTTACAATTGTTATCCTAGTTTTTATGCTTTGCACAGCCTGACACAAGACTGTCTGTCAGAGATACATTTAGTTTGCAAACCAGGATATTTCTTCATATAGCTTCATAGAACAGAAGAAGATTTGCTGTTTGTACTTCATTTTGCCATTATGCTCTCAAACGGCGCAAATGTGTGTATGGCAGGGTTTCCCAAAGTGTGGTGCGAGCTGCCACTAGGGGGTGCGCGAGGCAAAAACTGTAATGGCGTCACACAATAAAGAAGTGTAAAAAAGCATTTCTTTTGTAAAGCTCAAAAAACTGTTAATTTAATCAATAAATAAAAATGTATTGTAATGATCCTTGTTAGACTTTATTGATACTGTTGCACGCTTACTGTTCCTTTAAGTCAGATTACTTTGGGGTCATAGTTGAAGAAATGTGTGACTTCTGGGGAGAGGAGTCGTGATTCGGGGGACCGGCGGAGTGCAAGCTGTCCCGTCCTGTTCGTCGTAAAATAAAGTGTTAGCAGCAAAACCTCGTCTGGTGCTTAGGTGTCATAACGGAACGATACTTTATTAACACGAAAATGTTAATAAACTATTTATTTAGAAGACATTTTCTTCTATGCTTCATTTTAAGATAAAAAATCTGCATTGTGCTGTGTATACGCATATGTGGTCTCTGCTTCAATAGTTAAGGTGAAAGTTGGTCATTAAAGAGGAGAGGAAAAGAATGAGAGAGAAATTGGAGGCAACAGAGGAGAAAATCGCAACGGACCCGGGAGAAGAAAACGAGCGCATCAGAAAATGTCTCTTCCTCTCTCCTGGCTTTACGTCGTTTACGTCAGCAGAGGAAACATTTCATTCGGGCCGAAAGTTTTATTTACGAGATTAAATTGAGTGACTCGGTCTCTGTCGCTGTGCCTACAAACAGCGCTGCTGCTCAAGGTGCCGCGACTTTGAACCGGTCACAAGCTCTGACGCGCATGACACACATACCGCTGTCGTTACCGCGGGTCCTGGAAAACAAAATGCCCGAATTGCTCCTGGGGGGATTTTTTGATTATGCTCACGCATATGTGTGTAATACTTCTCATTGCGATTCAGAAAGGCGCGGACTGCACCGTGCGGTTCATTTTAAAGAGGCAGTTTTTGCGCATATTCAGACAGAAACGGGCTGGGTGAACCCAGGTGTGTTGCCGTGGGCGTGTTTACCTGCTGAAGGTAACCACTGTGAAACAATCAGAAAGATTTCTCTGATTAATAACATCTTTATGGAGCGCTGGACTTATTGTTACTCTGTGCTGCTTTACCAGTTCTTTCTCTCTCGCTCGCTCGCTCGTCATCGGACAAAAATTAAACTGCTTTGTGTTTGTATTTTGCGGTGTGAAATTGTGCGTCATACTCAGATTTAGAAGCGTTGTTACGACGTTTGAGTTGTAACTGCAACCGTTTTATTTATACATACATACATACATACATACATACATACATACATACATACATACATACATACATACATACATACATACATAAATCTTGGGGGTGCGTTAACCCGGCGGGGCACATGGAAGGGGGTGCGCGGCTAAAAAAGTTTGGGAACCCCTGGTGTATGGGATCTGAGAACACCCATACTTTTAGACAAAATGTAAACATGAATTAATCAGTAAAGATTTTGTATGTAGGTTTATATTGTCAAACTAACTTTTTTTATGACAATATCTATATATAATCCTTGTTATCACTATCATATATTGGATTTATAAACAAATATTTATAACTATTTTTTTCATAAAAGTTATGCTGTTAAATAAATCATAATTTATTTTTAAATATTTGGGTTTGTTTGTCTCCTTTTGTAAATCCATCATTATTACTTTGTGCTGTCACTATTTTAAATTCTCATTGTAACAAAACAATGCACATTGAACTAGATTTGTTCTCTATAAAAGAAAATATAAATATAAAGCTTACTTAAGTGATATACGTCATCGCAAATATCCATAAAATAACTGTACTGCCTATTTAAAATGGGAGAATGTAAATAAAAGATGACTAATTGACCTAGGCGTGATTCTTTCTTGTTGCTCTTTTTTGCTTTCTTCTTTGGAGGTACATCTGTTAGAATACAGAAAAATACCTGTAAAGAGCTGTTATATCAATAAAACTACTGCTATTATTATTAAAAAGTTTGATGTCAAAAAGTCTAATACGTGATCATGTCATACTCTGTGGTCTAGGTGCAGGCTGCAGTGCTGGACGGGCACACTGAAAAAAATAATTTTTTGGGTGAACAAAAAAAATTATGGAAAGTATTTCCACCCAATGATAATATGCTAATTTAGCAAGATTTTTTTGTAATTGACATAAATTTAAATTTGCTGGTTCAACATAAAATGTTGGTGTTACCATTACTTATTTACAAGGGGTAAGTCCATCATTATAATAATTTGTTGGGTGAACATACGAAATTTATTGAAAGTATTTCCACCCAATCATAATATGCTAATTTAGCAAGATTTGTTTTTTTAATTGACATAAATTTAAATTTGCTGGTTCAACATAAAGTGTTGGTGTTACCATTACTCAATTACAAGAGGTAAGTGCAACATAATAATCATTTGTTGGGTGAACATACAAAAGTTATGCAAAGTATTTCCACCCAATTATTACATGCTCATTTGGGAAAGGACAATTTTGTTGAGTGAAATTAATTTAAACATGCTGAATAATCAAATCTGGCATTGCCGTTAATCACAAAGAGTAACTCCAACATTACTTTTTAAGGTTAGTTCAACATATTTATCCATGTTTAAATTAAAGTCTAGGTGACATAATTTAATGGGGTAGGTACAAATATATTTTAAAGTGATACAAAACTAATTAATTGTGCTGATCCAACAAGACTGTAGCGCTTGACAATCATAGTTGAGAGTCATTTCAGTCGTATGAAAATCAATAATTCAATAAGTAAATTCTGACATCTCTATTTGTTTTAAGCAATGTAAAAATTTGTTAACCTAGTTTGTGACACCCCCGACGGGGGTGAGGCATGGAAAAACACCTAACAGCAAACTGGATTCCTTGAAATTGAACTTTATTGCCCATGAAGAGGCAAACAAAGAAAAACATTTGACTTTACAAAATAAATACAATAAAAAATAAAACTGCATTCTTTTACATCCATGAATTTGAAAAAAAACTAAATAAACACAATTCTGAAAATGTTTCTGTAGAGACCTCTACTTATGGTGTAAATGGTTTAGCACAGAAATATATTACCAAGAACAGAAGGATTTGCATTTTGGCAACCATTGGGAGCATTCAAACATAAAACACAAAAATTTTAAAACACCATTAATTACTGAACGGCTCCCCACCTGCCTTCCCAACATGGACTCTAGGATACTTTCAAAGTTAAAGTCCCCTAACTGTTACCCTACAAAATATTAACGAGCAAGTAGGGTTTTCAGCACTTGGATTTTCTTAGACAACCTCTGTCCATCAAGCCCCATAATGAGTTTCTGCAGAGCTTCGAAAGTGTATTTCCACTCGGGGGGGGGGGGGGGGTAGCTGAGATTGAGTGCATAAACTAAAGCAAACAGCATTGCAACTGCTACATTACCCAACTCCTTGAGGACATCTACCCCCTCCAAAATGATGCTCACATCCTCCGGACCATCTTCAGGCTCTGCACCTTCTCTGCGAGTCACTAATATTCCAAAGACAGTCTCCATTTCAACTTGAGCATTGTCAACATCAGAGTCCTGAAAAAAAATAAAACATAAATATTATATTAATTGTTTTTCCTTTTTTTTGCTTCAAGGGACAAATGACTAATGCAAAACAGCTATTTAATAATGTGTGACATATAACTGCATTGTCTTTTGTAAGATGTAAAAATATAAACTCAACACTTCTGGTTTTGCTCCCATTTTTTGAGATGGACTTAAAGATCTAAAACTTTTTCCACATACACAATATCACCATTTCCCTCAAATATTGCTCAAACACCAGTCTAAATCTGTGATAGTGAGCCATCCTCTTTGCTGAGATGCTGATTAGACACCATGATTAGTGCACAGGTGTGCCTTAGACTGCCCACAATAAAAGGCCACTCTGAAAGGTGCAGTTTTGTTTTATGGTGGGAGGGGGGTCTGGGGACTCAAAACTATTCAATATCTGGTGTGACCACCATTTGCCTCACGCAGTGCAATACATCTCCTTCACATGGAGTTGATCAGGTTGTCAATTGTGGCCTGTGGAATGTTGGTCCACTCCTCTTCAATGGGTGTGTGAAGTTGCTGGATATTGGCAGGATCTGGTACATGTCGTATACGCCGATCCAGAGCATCCCAAACATGCTCAATGGGTGACATGTCTGGTGAGTATGCAGGCCATGCAAGAACTGGGACGTTTTCAGCTTCCACAAATTGTGTACAGATCCTTGCAACATGGGGCCGTTTATTATAGCTGCAATATGAGGTGATGTTCTTCGATGTATGGCACAACAATGGGCCTCAGGATCTCGTCACGGTATATCTGTGCATTCAAAATTCCATCAATAAAATGCACCTGTGCTCTTCGTCCATAACAGACGCCTGCCCATACCATAACCACACCACCACCATGGGCCACTCGATCCACAACATTGACATTAGAAAACCACTCACCCACACAACGTCACACACGCTTGTCTGCCATCTGCCCTGATCAGTGTAAACCAGGATTCATCCGTGAAGAGAACACCTGTCCAACGTGCCAGACACCAGCGAACGTGAGCATTTGCCCACCCAAGTCGCTTACGACCACGAACTGGAGTCAGGTGGAGACCCCGATGAGGACGACGAGCATGCAGATCAGCTTCCCTGAGACGGTTTCTGACAGTTTGTGCAGAAATTCTTTGGGTATGTAAACTGATTGTTTCAGCAGCTGTCCGAGTGGCTGGTCTCAGACGATCTTGGAGGTGAACATGCTGGATGTGGAGGTCCTGGGCTGGTGTGGTTACACATGGTCTGTTTTTGTGAGGCTGGTTGTGATGTACTGCCAAATTTTCTGAAAGACTTTTGGAGACAGCTTATGGTAGAGAAATGAACATTCAATACACAAGCAACAGCTCTGGTTGACATTCCTGCTGTCAGCATACCAATTGCACACTCCCTCAAATCTTGCGACATCTGTGGCATTGTGCTGTGTGATAAAACTGCACCTTTCAGAGTGGCCTTTTGTTGTGGGCAGTCTAAGGCACACCTGTGCACTAATCAAGATCTCAGCTAAGAGGAGGGCTCACTATCACATATTTAGACTGGTTTGTGAACAATATTTGAGGGAAATGGGAATATTGTGTGTGTGGAAAAAGTTTTAGATCTTTGAATTTGAGTTCATCAATGTGAACAAAACCAAAAGGACTAGAGCATAAAAGCTAAATTACATACCATGCGTTCTTTCACTACTTTCTCAGGGTCTTCATTCAGGTAGACAGACAGTGCCTTGAGGATGCACTCTCTTTTCACATCAATGTTGTCAGTCTGAATATGCGGTCCACACAAAGGAAACAAAAACATGAGGAAAACTTGTTTAACCAACTGGGAGACTAAATGTCACACAATTAATGCTACATTAAACAATATAAACATACTTTTCTTCCAAATGTAAACCCATTTTATCTTTATCTTTAACTGATGGTCAAGCTACTTCAAAAAATGCAATGAAAGAAGCCACTTGTTACTCAATCAAGGGAGGTTATTTTAGTTAACTTTGTCAAGTCCACCTAAAGCTAGAATCACAATCAAATAATGTTTCACAGTGAGAAGGTTTCCCCTTTTTCCAAAATCTCTTATTTCTATCTTCTCCCCATGACATATCATCCTAAAATGTCAACATTACAGCGATGCATTTGGTAGTTTGTCCTTAGTTTTTACCTGGGTCAGGGGAATCAGGATGCTCTTGATCTTTCTTCCCAGGTCACCACCCTTCTTGCCAAAGACCTTGGGCAGTTTTGATGATTGAGCATCCAGCTCGGAGAAGAAGTTTGGCAGCAAACCGATTGATGTTATCCTCTTGAACTTGAACTCAACACATAACTTGGCACAAGAAATTGGAAAAGAGAAATTTAACCATCAATGTATAGAAACAACCAATTAGTTTAAAAATTGCAATTTTCCACCAAATCTTTGAAAAATCGTTTGGAATTTTTTTTTGATTGCCACCTACACATTTATCTATTTTTCTCATTCAACAGAAGCACAATCCTTACGTTGTAACTTGAGAAGGTGGCTAATCAGGCTTGAAACAAAATATCATACAACACCAATTAGCACAAGGGAGAAGTAAGCAAAAAAATATTTCCAAACTATCTTTGAATTTAAAATATGTACATACTCATTGTTTATTTAGTTACCTCCCGTACACTGAAGAGAGCTGGCCATGATTAAAAACTGCAATCATGGGTGTATCGAATAACTTCTTGCCTTCTATGAGAAAAGGTTTAGCCATCATTGCTGCCAGTGTCCTCATTGTTCCTTTTCTTTGCTTCTGAAATGAGGACCTCTCTTATCTTTTCAAGTGTCTCTGCAGAGTCCCCTGATGGGTAGGAGGGACAGTAATTCACCTCAGCTTTCCTGGGCTTCTTCACACCGTAAGCAGGACTGCTTTTGTCTGTAGGTTTATTTGTTAAGGAATTTAATTCGACCTCTGGGCACCCAAGCCGCTTGAGCTTCCTTCTGTAGTTGACAAGTTTATATTTCAAACTAACTTTCCAGCCAACATATCCAGTGGTAGAGCCTGGTTCTCTCAAACAAGGATGAGCTGTTACAAGGGCTTCTGCTGCCTCTTCGAATTCACTATCAGTGGGGTAAACTTTGTACAGCACAATTGCTTCAGCTAAACTGTCAAGAATAGCAGTTTTAAATCTGATGTCAGGGTCGAGCAAAGTTGCAGTTGCTTTGAATGCGGCATTGGCTTTTTCCAGCTGCAGCTCACAATCATACGGGAATCGGGAAACAGCAAAAACAATAGGCCATCCAGACGATCTTGAGGCTGCAGAATCAGGAGATGACAAAATGTCTTTGTCAACTGAGCCACTTGAAAGTGATGAGTCTTCACCACAGCGAGATGTAGAAGAAGCTGAGTAAGGGGGGTTGGAGTGTCACTAATCTGGCCAGAATCAAAAATTAGCTTTATGGTACTTTTGTCCACGATCTCTGATATAGAAGTCAAGTTGGTAAATTCATTGTCAAAATCAGCATCCATGAACTGAACCCTGAAGTCAGACTGTACTCCACACTGCTTAATGTGCTCAACATGTTCAGGAAAAGTCGCTGGAAGCCCATTCTGTAAAATCAGCTTTTGGAAATTGTTTTCCCCTTGTACAATTATGAGCTTCACGGAAGCAGGGAGTTCCAACCACTCTGAAAATCAGAAGAAAAAAATCAAAAACAGGAAAAAAATTAAATGCATCACTTATTTAGTATGGCAAATCATGGAAAAAGCAATTAAACATTTCAATTACTTTGTAATGATGCAATTAAAACAGATATTTTTTTCAGAAATGAGATGTAAATACTGTATATCCATTAATCAGTCAACGAACAGCTAAAATATGAAATGGGACCTACAAAAACAAAAAAAATTGCCCCCTGTTAAAACACGGTAAAAGGAGAGAATATATGATCCAATTTTAACTAAGATGAAAGAAATGCATCTTGAAAACAGATGCAAATAGAAAAGCAGATTGCCATCTTGAATGTCAAACCTAATTAATTGTCGTTACTTCCGTTTTTGAATACACTTAATTTTATGTTAGAAAAATGTAAATGTAATCATTTTTATCTAACTACAGGCATTTGGTTTGTTTTAAGAGTTTGCTTTCAGGAAGGTTCTGTTGTTTTTAACCTTAGATAAAGGAGAATAAATCATTTTCCCAGATAAGGAATGTCTCCCTTATCCAGCTGTGCATGAAGCTGGTGATTGATCATCACAACAAAACTTGCTCCCTTCTTTGTTTTCCAACCCCCATTGTTTTAAACTCAAGACTGTGATTAAATCCTCCTGACCCCCATTTGATGTGTGACAATAAAGGCAGAAAGACAGGGCAGATGGATCCGAGACTGTGATGGAACAAGCCTGACGTTTCTGGCCCTTCTGCCCTCATTCTGATGGAAGAGTCTAAACTTGTGTTTGTGTTGGTTTTCCTTCCAGGATAAAGGGGTTATTAAACTTAACTCTATCATTTTCTTTAAAATAATTAACTTGAATGAGAAATTGTGCAAAAGAATTTGACTGGTAGTGCCGGACACAAATTATGTTTATTGACATGTAAATTGTAATGTCAGCACACCCTA
Source organism: Fundulus heteroclitus (assembly GCF_011125445.2). Taxonomy (NCBI): domain Eukaryota; kingdom Metazoa; phylum Chordata; class Actinopteri; order Cyprinodontiformes; family Fundulidae; genus Fundulus; species Fundulus heteroclitus. The sequence goes on from NC_046373.1 coordinate 34,051,949, forward strand.
AATACTAATGTGTCTTTTGAGTGTCACCATTCTTAGAGATCCAACAAAGTAGTCTGCCAGAGGGTAGTCATCTGCCAGATTATTAAACTCAAGGAGATCTGTCTCTTTTTTTGGACATGGCACAAGCTCAAAGGCTCTGTGGTGCTCACTATACAACGCAGAAAGTCTCTTAACCACAAAAACCAATCTCTCTTGTATAAGAAAAATGTGCTTTATCTGTCCGAACTCAGGTAGCCAACTGGTAGACCTATGAGCTACAATCATGTCCTTTCTGAAAAGTACACCGTTGGTTGTCACACATGTAGTCATGTGTCCCTCTCTTGTGCCAGGAAACATCTGTTCAATGTTCTCCATTATTTCTTTTTTTAGAAGATCAACAGGAACAATTGATACACTTGTGATTTCAAAAGCAGTTTTTTTTAAAACTTGATGCTTTCATGTGATATGAAATCAGCAGTTGGTGCTTGACAGCCAGCGTGAGGGGCACATTTTTGAAGCAGTTTGAATGTCGAATGACCTGCTTAAAAACGCTATGCTTGGCCTCAAATCGCATGGTCCAGAGATAAACAAGAGGACCAAACTTCCTGATGAGTACATGATAGTGTTCCAAGTAATGATGCTTGGGTAGAAGCTGCATATCAGGAAAGAGTTGTTGGTATCCTTCACGATGCTCTGAAATTTTGCACTCAAGGTAAGCTATGGATTCCTCAGTATGTGTTGGAGCTACCAAAAGCTCCACAATATGTTTTAAATCCAGTAGAATTTGCCAAGCCTCGTCACTCTTTGGCACAAGATGCCCAATGATGAATGGGAGAAATCTTAGCAGGGCCCAGGGCATGGGGTTTGTTTCTCTTATCTGACCACTTGTACGGAAAACCAAGGATCGACTTGTTAAGATGCTCAAGACTAAAATATTTCTTGGCTATTAACAATGACAAGCCCTGTGCAAGCTCCACAGTCACAATACCCTCAAACACATCATGCATGATATCAGGGGGATAACCTGAGAGAACATCAAAGTGAGCAAGGTTTTTAGTGAATACACACTGCCTTTTGACCCCAAAACAGCTAAAACCATCCTTCTGGGCAGAGTTCACATGTGTTTCATGTAGCATTTTGGTTCTTAGAATGAATGAACCTGATCTCACATCTTTTGTTTGAATCTCTTTCCGTGTTGCAGTGCAGAATCGGCATATGTGCCCTGTACTGAAGCTTTCATTAAAACCTGCAATACTGTGAGCACCAAGGTTATCAGCAAGAACAAACTGAACTGTGTCTTTAACACAACTACCAAGCAAAGGAACAAAAATTCCATCATGCTCAAGGGTTTTTAAATGTTGCAGTAGTAACAAGTAGTAGCAAGACTTGGTCATAACCATACTTCTTCATATCATCAGATTTGCTCAAGACCGCTAAGTAAATAGAGGAAATTGCTGAATGTGATCCTGGAGGCAAATTACTTAGAGTCCAGTAGATTCCACAGAGCTCGTGTTTTCTTCGAGAAGTCAAATACGTACAACGTTATCAAAATTCTCAAACCATCCCCTGAAAGGAAACTGTTTTTCTTAAAGTGAGAACCATCCTGAAATGACTTATAAGTATGACATTCTCGAGTTATTCCATTACTCTGATAGGCTCTGTGGTTCTCAATGATCTTATCCATAACATCCTTCCTATTTAAAAGTTGTTGCAAACTCTTAAGTATAGGCATATACTGGCAACTTTTATTTTCCTTTTCATTAAGCATGTATTCAACAGGCTCAATGACATTAAAGTTCTCTCTGTAAAACTTGTTGCGGAGGTATGATGTGCTCAAACAGCCACCCTCACCTATAGCTTGAAGTAAGGGGTGAGAGACTGAGAGGGCTGTGACTACTTCAGTTGTCATTGACAAATGATCAAATGTGGAACGATGTTTCCTGAGTAAATCTTATGTTTACAGAGAAGGCCATCGTGCCTGTGCTAAACAAATTGTGCAGTTCCTCAATAAACTGTGGCTGGTACATAAGCAAAATGTTCAAGTCTGAATAAAGCTGCAGCTAAATTTTGCGGAATTGTGTCAGACATAGTCTTACTTAAATCTACATCTTCACTTGAAAAAGCACTGTTTATTTCCATTGCAGATTCATCTGAGTTAAGTGCATCCGGTTCCACATTGTCAGACACTCTTAATAAACCCCAGCTATACTCACTATGCCTGGTTTGAAATCATTTAGCATATGGGGGTTGTGTTTCCTGTTTTTGTGAGAATTATATGTTCCGTAGATATTTGTTTTGTAATTACAATCCCTGAAAACACAGGCAACAGTTTCATGGCTCTTAAAATTAATGGCTAAATGGGAGAAAAAAATCTCTCTCAGAAGACAGACTACTACAAGTGCACAATGGACAACTAAATGTCGTCAATTGCATTCCGCGAGCGAGCTATTTTTAGAACGTGACGTCATATGACGTGGTACGCGGTAGGACAAACTTGCGTTGTCCTCCGCTCTTTCGCTGTAAAAGAGCTGTACGTTACCCTTGGCTTTACTCGGTAAAACAACTGCTTTTTCCAAGTCTAAGACGTCTCCTAACCATGGTTTTTAAACATTGTTGTTATGGAACGTGCAACAGCGACTAGAGGTACGCTGATAGGCCGCATATGAAGGATGTTTTCCTCATTAATTTCCCAAAATTCAAGACTGCCAAGGAGAAATGTGTGCGCTGGGTACACATGTGCCGTCGGCCATCACAACAGTTCAACCCGAAAAAACATCCTGACCTGCGGGACACGGACGTCGGCCCGCGGTTGGGGAGGGCGAGCGTTCCGCTCCGCGCGACGCGCTGGCCTTCCGTTTCCGTACACCTCCGCTTGCGGGTGGGTGCGGGCCGGGCGGTCTGCCGTGCCGCGCGGCCGCCGGGGCGTATCGTCTCTCCCCTCCATTCCCCCGACGCCCGGTGCCTCCCGTGGGCCTCGCCCGAGCCCGGCTCGACCCCGTGGTCTGGGTCCCTGTCACCCAACGAAGGCGCCTCTGGCGTCGCTCGCCTGCCTCTGCCACCAAAGCGCGCAGTCCCGCCGGCCTGCTCCCGCCGGCCTGCTCCCGTCAGGTATGTACACAGTTATTTTGTAGCTACCGATTGGCAAAATATACCGATTCCTGGACGGTGATTACAAACGGCCGATGACGCCATGAACGCCGAGCAGGAAAAAAACATCGACTTACCGTTCTATCAACTCTGCCCTCACAAAACAAAATCCCCGCCCGCAATTGCCGCACACTGAAAATGCCGGAAAACTTGAAGGCCTGCATGAAGAGGGAAAAATGACAGGGTTGTTTCCCTTGAAATTCAATATTTGTATAGTATATGGTAATAGACTGTGCTGAATTCAATAAGTGACATGCTTACGCACTGTTTTTTAGGTATTTAAGTGAAAGCAGACATCTAGTTTATCATTGTTTCAACCGTGTAACCAACAGAAGCGTGTGTTAACCATGCTCTGCTAATGCTAATATGATGATAAGCACATATATCACTTTACAAAACTCTCAGTGACGAAATTATCATTCAAAATCATAGAGCGGACAACAAAGTGAGATTTTTGTGCAGTGGTTTATTTTTTTAAGACCCATCCATCCATCCATTTTCCAAACCGCTTAATCCCTCATGGGGTCGCGGGGGGTGCTGGTGCCTATCTCCAACGTTCAATGGGTGAGAGGCGGGGTAGACCCTGGACAGGTCGCCAGTCTGTCGCAGGGCAACACAGAGAGACAAACAGGACAAACAACCATTCACACACACACTCACGCCTAAGGACAATTTGGAGAAGCCAATTAACCTAACAGTCATGTTTTTGGACTGTGGGAGGAAGCCGGAGTACCCGGAGAGAACCCACACATGCACATGGAGAACATGCAAACTCCATGCAGAAAGACCCAGGGGTGTACTCGAACCCAGGACCTTCTTGCTGCAAGGCAACAGCACTACCCACTGCTGCACTGTGCAGCCATGGCTGCACAGTGGCGCAGACCATGGATGGTAAATGATTTACCTTACCTTGTCTGTTTACCAAACTTGTCTGTTTACCCGCGTTTGTTGCTCTCCCTTCTTCTGCACTTTCTGGAAGTCGAGTTTGTTAATGCACTCCCTGCTTGCACACTACTGCCACCTTCTGTTCGGGAGTTGTACACGTCACTTGATATCTTACCCAATAAGCATTTGGTTCTGTCAGCATAATTGAATTTAGTAAATGTTAACTTATTCCACATCATGTTAAAATAGCATTACTTAATGATGTTCAACCACAAAACATGACTATATATAGTAAAACCAACACATCACAGTTAGATTGATTTAGCACACACCCAATCTGGCTTTTTTGAGTGCAGGTGTGACACATCTGAGCTGATTACCACCCTTTATAAAGGAGCTGGAACCAGGAGGAGGGTGTGAGTTTGTTTGCGCTTTAGCGAGGTACAAACCAAAGCCAAGTGTTTTCTGTGTTCCAACTAGATACCTTGTCTTACCCTGATTCTTACCCTGAATCTTTTGCCCTAGAACCTCGATCATCCGCACCAAGCCTGGAAGCCTTGCTTCACCTTCGTCAGAGATCAGCCTGGAAACAGTTTCAAGAACCGAACTGGAACCAACTGTAACTCAGTTAGCCCTCCTGCCTGCGCTCGCCTGCCTGTCCACCCTCCAACCGAGGAGGGACCAGGACCTGGACCAAAAACCCAGACGTCTGCACAGCACCCCTCACCTGGACCAAACCCAAGCCACCACCTCAGTAAATCCTTTTTCCAAACAACATCTTCACAGTACCAAGCTCAAGTTATTCACCATCCTCTCCATCTTTTCCGGCAGAACCCACAAGACCTTTGATCCACTGAAAGATCCATCCAGATCCAACCTTTTCAATAAACCTTCTTAAGTCTAAATTTGTTTCAGTCATTGCGTTCCTCAGAGTCATACTTATAGAAATATGACAAATCAGTCCATTTACGCTGATGTATGTCCAGATGGTGTATGATATTACACCAAAGCTATGTCATTTTGAACTTATTGTCCCTCATATCTGAGAAGACCTTGTCATGGAACCTCTTAAAATCTACAGCAATAAAATCTACTACTACTATTCTCTCCGCCTCTCTGCCTGTTCGGACGCTTTTTTCTCTGGTCCCTGCTTGCTTGCATTTTCCTGCCTTTTACTTTTTATCTCCTTTTTATCTCTTAACCAAAACCACAGAAAGTTGGATTTAGTTATTTTATTTATTTTCTTACTTATTTTTTGATTTTGAAAAGATGCCTACCTTCACCACAATGGACTTTGACAAGCTTTTACAGAAGATAGCTGTTATGGAACTGAAAATCTATCGACTTGAAGTGAATTATGATGTAAACGCCGCACATGGAAATTAAACAACCCTGCTTGTGATTCCGAACGGTGACCACCAGCCCAGCGACTCAGCGAACAAACAGTTCCCTGAGGAAAATGAGAATCCCTGGACCACTCTGGGTGACCAAAGATCAACGAACCCCACACCTAGACAAAGAAAACTGTCCGAGACTACAGAGAGATGTCCCAAGACAACTGAAACAACAGCGGGCTGTACTCACAACAAATGATAGGAGTAAACCTGCTGGAAATGCTAGAATTCCATTACTAAACAGATTCGCTCCACTCCAAAATGTGACCCAGGAGGATCTTGACATCAATCAGAGGTATGTCAACGATTTTCGTTCTAAGACATCAGAGAAAAAACAAGCCACAGGGCCGAGGACCCTGATATTATGCAATGGATCTGTAAGTAGGATTAAACATTTTTGTAACAAGAAAAACAGAGGTGTTGATTTATAACGATAGGAAGTGTGGCCTGGTGTCTGATGTACCAGACATCCTTCCAAGGATCTTGAAAGAACGCCCGACCTTGGAAAAAACTCATAATACAAGCTGAAGCCCTGGGCGACATCACCCGGATAAGAAAATCAGAAGTACTGAAAGAGGATTACATTCGTCTATTGAACTTAGTTGATGGCCTTAATGTCAAGGCATTTTTCAGCGGCCCTCGTGCGCCTGTTAATTGCGGAGATGATATTTTTTCCGGAATTCTGATGCTAAACAAATGGCTGGAAAAAACATGCAAACAAAAAACTATAACCTTCATAGACAACTTTAACATCTTCTGGGAAAGGAGACATCTGTTCAGCGACAATGGTTTCCATCTAAATAGGTCAGGTGCAAAACGGCTGATTTCATACATCTTCGATTCTATGAACCATGCACCCTTCAGCTTTGTCCTAAAACAAAGCTCAACCAGTGCCAAAACAAATGATAAGCCCAGTACAGCCCGCACAAGCCAAGATAACGATGGCCAGAAAGATGAAACAGAAAGAGGCTATGTCAGAGCTACAGGAGGATTCATCCCAGATCTCAGCTGGACAAGGAGAGGACCAAAAACCTCCATCGTCACAAACTCCCCTTCTTCTCCACAAAGCCCAGAAGTTCCTTTTCTGGAATTTTCTCACAACATGAACAAAGTATTTAAGATTGGCCTACAGATGACATCCTCTCCACATAGCCATTCTGCTGTGACTAAACCATCATTTTCCAAAGGCCTCAGAGCTTCAGATCCTCCTCCTCTACGTATCACAGAACATTCTGGTACTGAGGACTTCCAGATTACTTCGCTGTGATACAGATCGGACCCTGACCGCACGTTTATCAGACATGACAGTTTCCAGCATCAGCTTGGGCCTTTTGCCGGAGATTATGGAATATATGTGATGATACGTGGCAGAAATAAGAAAAACAAAAGGATAAACAGGATCAAATACTTAAAAGTCATAAACTGTCAGATGCAACCTGTCACAGAGACATCATTAACCACTAAGTCATATAAACTGGGTTTATTAAACATTAGATCTCTTTCAGGAAAATCCCTTTTAATTAATGACTTCATTATTGACAATAATCTTGATGTAATGTTTTTAACAGAGACATGGTTACATGAATCTAATGAAGAAGTTATTCTGTTGGAGTCGACACCTCCAAACTACAATTTTCTTTGTGAGAGCAGACAGCAAAGGAAAGGTGGAGGAGTAGCAACATTGTTTAATGATTCACTAAAGTGTAAAAAGGTGTTTTTGGGAAAATTTTACTCTTTTGAACATTTGGCTCTCCAGGTAAAGAGCCCGGTACAAACTATGTTTCTGAATGTCTACAGGCCTCCTAAGTCCACATCAAGCTTTTTTAAGGATTTTAGTGACCTCCTGTCTGTGATATGTGTTGATTATGACTGTTTAATTATTGTGGGAGACTTCAACTTTCACGTTGACAACCCTGAACACAGAAGTGCAAAAGAACTGTGTTACACACTTAGAAACTTTGGTTTAACTCAACATGTTAAACAGCCAACACACAAACAGGGACATATTTTAGACTTGATCATCACTAAAGGTCTAAAGATTTCACAGGTCAATGTAACTGATGTTGCCCTATCTGATCACTTTTCTGTTACCTTTTAAAGCATAATTTCCAGTGACTCATTTAGCCAAAGGGACATCGTAAGACAACACACCTTTATCGACAATGCCACGGAAACCTTTATTAGGCGCCCGCCTATGCATTGAAAATGCATGGCGGAGGCCTTATACTATGCACCTAATAAGGGGTTCTTTATTATTATTATTATTATTATTTTTAGGCGCCCGCCTATAAATTGAAAATGCATGGCGGAGGCCTTATACTATGCACCCAATAAGGGGTTTCTTTATTCCTTTTTAATCATCCGTCACCGTTAAAAAGCCCAAACCGTAGGGTCTACCCCGCACAAACTATATATCAAAACGTGCGTCTTGACACTGTGAAGTGTGCTTTTTGTACTTCACGCCATTTAGAGTTACCGTGGTGACAAACTCACCAAAAACCACTTCTTCAAACCACTTTTTCAACACAGTTGACCTCTCAATAATGCACAGCTGAGCACGGCACTGATGTTTTGGTCGAGTGGGTTAGGTCTCGGGCTGCCAAGCAGAAGATCCGAGGTTCGAATCCAAACTGTGCCAATATCAGACAATTATATTTTCACCCAATATTTCATTTCCCCTTGGCTTTAAAAAACTACTTTTCAAATTAAATCAATATAGTTCACCTCATGCCTTCAACTTTTATATTCACATATTTCATGTTTTCATGCTTTCATGCTACATTGAAGTATTTACTACTTTTTAAATTAAATCAATACAGTTCACCTCATGCCTTTAACGTTTTTATTCACATATTTCATGTTTTCATGCTTTCATGCTACATTGAAGTATTTACTACTTTTTAAAATAAATCAATACAGTTTACCTCATGCCTTTAACTTTTTTATTCACATATTTCATTTTTTCATGCTACATTGAAGTATTTAATCATGCTTTAATAACACCAATTTTATAAAACCGGCCCTGATTAGTACTTCATATTCTTAAAGTTTTTAATGTCTCTTCCTTTATTGTTTTTACACAGGTGAATTCTACTTTCATATTGATACACTGGAATTAATGTCAAACCAAAAAGTATGTGCTTTGTTGTTTTATTATTTTATGTAAAAGCTCTTAAAAGCTACTTAATCCACAGCGTGGTGATGTTAGAACAGAATTACCTAAATGAAAAGTGTACAAAATCATTACGATTTTGTACACTTTTCATTTAGGTAATTCTGTTCTAACATCACCACGCTGTGGATTAAGTAGCTTTTAAGAGCTTTTTAAAAAAACAGGTTTTGCTAAGAATTTAGTATTTCATTAATTCAATTCAATTCAATTTTATTTATATAGCGCCAAATCATGAAACATGTCATCTCAAGGCACTTTACAAAGTCAAGTTCAATCATATTATACAGATTGGGTCAGATTATACAGATTGGTCAAAAATGTCCTATATAAGGAAACCAGTTGATTGCATCAAAGTCCCGACAAGCAGCATTCACTCCTGGGGAACCGTAGAGCCACAGGAAGAGTCATCTGCATTGTACATGGCTTTGCTGCAATCCCTCATACTGAGCAAGCATGAAGCGACAGTGGGAAGAAAAACCACCCATTAGCGGGAAGGAAAAACCTCCGGCAGAACCGGGCTCAGTATGAACGGTCATCTGCCTCGACCGACTGGGGTTACAGAAGACAGAACAGAGACACAACAAGAGAGACAAAAAAGCACAGAAGCACACATTGATCTAGTAATCTGTTCTACATTAGATGGTAGTAGCGGGTGAGCCGTCTTCTCTGGATGATGTCACAGTTAACAGAACGCCAGACCAGGTGTACCTACTATGAAGAGAAAAGAGAGAGAACAGAAAGTTAAAGCAGAAATGACAACACATAATGCATAATTGAAGAACAGTAGAACTCAATAGAGTGAGAAAATTAGATCCTGATATACTCCAGTAGCCTAAGACTATAGCAGCATAACTATAGAGGTAGCTCAGCATGAGCCACTCTAACTATAAGCTTTGTCAAAAAGAAAAGTTTTAAGCCTAGTCTTAAAAGTAGACAGGGTGTCTGCCTCACGGACCAAAACTGGGAGTTGGTTCAACAGGAGAGGAGCCTGATAGCTGAAGGATCTGCCTCCCATTCTACTTTTAGAGACTCTAGGAACCACCAGCAGACCTGCAGTCTGAGAGCGAAGTGCTCTGTTAGGAACATACGGGGTAATCAGAGCTCTGATATATGATGGAGTTTGATTATTAAGGGCTTTACAAGTTAGAAGAATTTTAAATTCTATACTTGATTTAACGGGAAGCCAATGAAGGGAAGCTAAAATTGGAGAAATATGATCCCTCTTGTTGATTTTCATCAGAACTCTTGCTGCAGCATTTTGGATCAGCTGAAGGCTTTGAACTGCATTTTGTGGACTTCCTGATAGTAAAGAATTACAATAGTCCAGCCTTGAAGTAACAAATGCATGGACTAGTTTTTCAGCATCACTCCTGGACAGAATGTTTTGTGGCCTTTATTAACAAACTTTAGAAGGGGAAAAATAAATTACCACAATTCTCAGTTCAGTCACTAGGGGGCAGTGAACAAGAGACAGGGGAACGTTTATAATGTTCACATTTTAACAATTTCACAACTAAATTAGTATCTTGAAAATCACCCAAGCTAACATATACGAAAATTGTCTGAAACAGAACTAAAGCTTGGATCATCCAAGATCATCCAGTAGTCTCGCTAAGAAAACAGTGCAATTTCTACCGGAAGTGGATTCCGACACCACGCTTAGCCGGAAGTTAACAGACGCCATCTTGTTGGAAGGATGTTGTTTTTATCCTTGGAGAGGAGATGGTATCTTTCGGAAAACATACAGGTAAGAATATGCCTCTACATCTAATAAATACTGTTTTTCGGAAAGTAACTATAAAGAGTGCAGGAGCTAGGTTTAAAGTGTCTGCTGCAGACATAGTTTAGAGAATGCTATGGGTTTGAGAGTAATAACAGCAGTAACAAAAAAAATGTCACAGTTTTAGGTGACCACGACCGAAACTGCTACTGCTACCGCCGTCGGCTCGGAGCTTCGGCTCTGCGGTACATTCTACCGTCTTAAGGGAATCAAAGCTGGACTTACACTATTAGACCTTAGGTGCTTGGGCTGTTTAGTGTATTTATTTATTTATTTTGGCAGTTGGTATTTGACTGAAAATTAAAAGGGCCGCGAGTAGACCACAACGGCGACTGTTTTTAACGCGCGTTAATGGCGCTGATGTTTTTTTTTCCTCGCCGCGCTGGACTTTTTTTTCTTTCCCCTCGACGCAGTAGTTCCAGTGACCCCACGCTCACTGTTTCCAAGCCTGATTATTTCATACGACTTTAGTTTTTTTTTCTATTTGCGGCTTGCTGTTCTTTGGGTTTGTTTCTGAAAGTGAAGTCGCTTTTTGACTCTTAAATAACTGACGATGCAGTGCATATAACCAGCTGAAATCCCTCCGCCTTATAATGCACACATTAGCCTATAGTCACCTCTGTGATGCGATAAACTCAAAACAAATCGAGCTTCATTTTACATGGATTTAGATCTGTGATTAACCACAGAAACACATTTTCTAACCAAATCATTTGCAGTTGTTGGTTGGAGTTTTTATCTCCTGTGTTTGTTATCATAGCTGAAAGCTAAAACATTTATTTTTTTTAATAATGGAGACTTCAGAAAGAACAAAAAGGAGGAAAATATTGGCAAAAGTGAAGGAACATTTGCTTATGCTCGAAAAGGAGTCTGTGGCTTTGTTGGCAGTTAATTCTGAGAACATGGATTCCATGGACACTTTTGATGATGCTTGCGATGACAATTTATCAAGTAATCATTCAGAAAGAACACAAAGGCAAATATTGGCAAAAGGGGAGGAACATTTGCTTATGCTCGAAAAGGAGTTGACTGATTTGTTGGCAGGTAATTCTGAGAACATATATTCCATGGACACTTTCTACGATGCTTGCGATGAGAATTTATCAAGTAATCATGAAGAAGAAAATTCCACTGATGTTTTTTTATGATTACCATTCCATCATTTGATCATATCAATGAAAATTGGGATTCATATGATATGCCAGATAGTGACAGTATAGATCTTACAATCATGGACAGATGCTGATTTCCTCTTCTCATGGCAATAACAGTTTTTCTGTTGGGGGAAATGTTATTGTGCAAAACATATTGTCACATTCCGGAACCATTAAAGTACTGTGTAATTCCTTTGAAAACGCCCAACCATTTTTCACCTATTCAATGGACTCCTCACTTGTTGGAATTCTTTTTGTCTTCAATTTATCTGAACACTTGTAGCTACTACCTGTGAAGGACTAAAGGATTAAATCACTTCTTTACTCCTATCTTTCCATCAACCAAACAATTTATCTACATTTATACTAAATTTGTGTTTTTTTTCTGCTTTTGCTGTGAATAACTTTTCCCCCCCAAGTTCTCTTTTGCTGTAATTTGAGAATCTCACGGAGAGGGCGTCGGTCGGAGTCAGCCAAGGAGAGATGGAGGAGGACGAACCCTGAGTCGGACATCGCCAAGGTATATCAGTTATACATTGCTGTATTTTTTTCTTCTCTTACCATTACAGTAACTGTTGGTAGTTTTGACCTTAGCCATGGTTGCAATTCTTTCTTTGTCTTTAGCCCAGGACACCCTCACCCACCCTTCAGGCTTGGTCCCCCACTCAATCTCCAGAGAAGAAAGTATAACTGTCATTTTAGTTTTCAGTGACTTATTGTTGAATTAATTAGGAGCCTTATACTATCCACCTAATTAGGGTCCATCACCGTTAATACAGGCCGAACCGTAGGGGCTACCCCCACATACTATACATCAAAACATTCGTCTCAATGCCCTGAAGCGGGCTTTTTGTACTTGACGCCATTTCCAGTTACCCTGGCGATAAAATTAACCAAAAAACACTTTTTTTCCCTTTTTTTTCTTCTTTTTTTTCTCCCCAATGTCCTGTCTAGCAATGTGGCAATAAGAATTGATGTCTTAATGCAAAATAGAGCAAGACAGATTTTGCTTTCACAAGTGGAGCAAACAGCTTTCGCCATAATGCTCTGCTTGATTTGTGCATGTAAATAGCTTTATTGTGATTCCTGCAGGGAGAATTTCAAATTATATGGACACTACAATGGGAAAGTGGGAGAGTAAAGGAAGAACAAGAAGAGAAAGAAAAGAAAGAGAAGAGGTGAAAGAAAGAAGAGATAAAAGGAAGAGAATGATAAAACCCGGTCCCCGGGAATGGGCCGGCGCCCACCCGGGGACCCGCCCCAAACCCGAGGACCGTCAATGCGCCATAGGGCCAAGGCGCCCGCCAACGCAGTGGGGGAGGGCATGACGTGGGGGGATGGGCTCCGCACCTATCGGAGACTTGAGATGTTCTTGGGAGAGGGAGCGGACCACACCCGAACCTGGAAAAAAAATAAATAAATAAATGTCATTCACACCATCCCTCCCTAGTGCCCCACTCACCACACACAGACATAAAAAGGACGCTGTACACACATTCCCACATAACATTCACATCCAAAAATCCCAAATGGGGGGGTCACCACAATTCAACTATACGACTGCCTGTGCCCGACCCCCTGCCCCGCCCCCGGACCAGACGCCCCCCGGATCAGGCTCCCCAAAGAGGGGGGGCCAACATGACCCGTAAGGACCACCCGAACAGAACCCCCCCCTCACCCACTATATACCTAATAAACCCCCTCCCACCCCGGCCTTACCCAAGCTACCCCTGCCCCCATCCCTTCCTGGGGAGAGCAGAGGCGTCAGCCCCAGACCCGGCAAGCCGCTGGCTACCCGCAGCAGCCCCCCGCCAAGACCCTGGACACAGTGGCCCGCACCTCCTCCAGGCCCCAGACTCCGTGCCGCGATCGGAGATTTGGGGTTTGCAAAAGACCCCCGATCCTCCCTACGCCCGCTCAGATGTTGTGTTGTTGCATGTTGATCTCAGGTGTATTTAAAACTGGGAGCACCGAAGGGGGTGCATGGCACAGCTCACCCCCCCTCCGGAAGTAAGTTGGTGCCAGCGCCCCCCTCCAAGCAACTACCCAGAACCCTCAATGTCTAAATGCGAGAGGGGGTGAAGGGAGCCGTCCGAAGAGAGGCTCACACAACATAAGCCCCCCTCCAGACGTCTTCCCCCCACCCACCCCCCATATCGTGGCCTACATGAATGTGCGTTGTGAAAATGTTTGAAGTGAAAGTGTCTAAAATGCATGATAAAATTGGGGAGAGGGATGTCACCAGAAAGTGGCAACCTCCAGTAACGCCCCCTTGAGAAAAAAAACACTTCTTCAACACAGTTGACCTCTCCATAATTCGGAGCTGTGCATGGCACTGGTCTTTGGTACAGTGGGTTAGGTGTTTGGCTGCCAATCAAGAGGTTGCAGTATCAAAATCTGGTGTGGAATTTTCAGAGTTTTACATTTTTACCCAATGTTTAATTTTCCTTTGGGTTTAAATAAGTATTTTTGAATTTAAATCAATACATTTCACCATTTTTGATGCCTTTAACATTTTTATTCACATATTTCATTTTTTCTTGCTACATTGAAGTATTTAATCGTGTTTTAATACCACCAATTTTCCATGCTGCTTCGATGCAGACCTTCTCCTGTCGGCTGGTTTTGAGGAAGACACATCCTTTTCACTCAGGAGATTTGATTTAAAATCCCCAAGCGATAAAAGCCTACAACCAAGGAACTCGGAAACTTTGCCTTTGACGGTTACGCGCACCACCAGGCGGACGCCATCTTCAATTTCTTCAGAAATTGAACTTTTCTAGTTATTTTTTTATTACATATTATTTTTCCGTCCCCGTTAATACAGGCCGAACCGTAGGGTCTACCCCCACATACAATATATCGAAACGTTCGTCTCGAAGCGGGCTTTTTGTACTTGACGCCATTTCCAGTTACGGTTGGAACAAAATTCGCAAAAAAAACACTGAAAAATTGACATTTTCAACGCTCTACTGTGTCGTCATGCTTTCACCTACGAACATTGTTTAACTTCCAGTTTGTAGATATATCTTTGAACTATTCAGAAGTGAAAACGGAATGTGGATATCTTTTATCGTTTTTTCATCTCGCCATTTTCAGTTACCATGGTGACAAAATTCTCCAAAAAACACTGAACAACTTTAGCCTACTGAACCAATTTTCACTCTACGTGCACAACTTATACATCAAAACGTAGGTATTTCTGTCTGGATTCAGGAAATGTAAAACTCATTGGTGTAGGTCTTACAGATTTTTAGCAAATCACCTCAGACCGGCAACAACCCCAAAGTCAAAATTATCCAAAAAACAACAAACAACTTCAGCCTACTCGCTCAATTTTCACTCTACATACACAGATTATACATCAAAACATAGGTATTTTTGTCTGGATTCAGGAAATGTAACCCTCATTGGTGTAGTACTTATAGATTTTTCGCAAATCACCTCAGACCGGCAACAACCCCAAACCCTCCCAAAATTGAGCGAGTAAGCTGCAGTTGTTGGGAGTTTTGAGTGCTGCAGACAGCCACCCAGGGCCGGTCCCAGCCATAGGCGAACAAGGGGCCGCTTGAGCCCACTGGTGCAATGGGGGGGGGCAAAATTTCCTTTTTTTTTTACAAATAATTAAATAACTTGAACAACTGATATAAATGGATGATGAAGGAATTTGTTCAATTTATTTAATTTATTTTGTATTCAGAAGTTTTAAGAAAACATATGTATCGTTTATGTATCGTTTATGAATTTATTTTATATTAATACATAACCTCCTCCTTTTTCTGTCAAATCCTGCACCTCTATGCATAGCCTGCACCTGGGATCTGACCTGTTATGGAAGATCCAGGCCTCTATTACTCTGGTACTCAAGCCCTTTCATGATCATTTATATGTATGTATTCATGTATGTATGTATGTATGTATGTATGTATGTATGTATGTATGTATGTATGTATGTATGTATGTATGTATGTATGTATGGAACAGTAAATATCTATACATATATGGAACAGTAAATATATTTAACCTCACTAGACAGATTAAAAAGGAAACAGTGGATCCATCCCTCTGGAAACGTGGATTTTGTCGACCACTAAGAACACAGTTTGTGGTTAACATTTTTGCATGTGGTGTTTGTTGCTTCTGCTGCTTATAAAAAGCTTCTGTGTTTGTTATAGGGCATTCTTGGACTTAACTCTGGGAGGATTATTACTGTCATGTTCCTGGTCTCTGTGTGCATGTTGTTTTAAGAAAACATTAAAGTATTTTATGTATTGTTTATTAATTCATTTTATATTAATACATAACCCATTGTGGCCCATTAATTCTGTTCACTCGCTCACCCACATCATGTGATACCCTGTTAGGGTAACTATTGGCTCTTGTCTCAGACCTTCCCCAAGGTGATTGGTTGAGTGACGAGCACTCTGGTTGTGACCTCTACAATGAGCTTTTATTTATTAAGATTTAATTCTAGTGTTTATGTAAGGCAGAGGTTGCAAATGTAAACGTTACGACCTTTTGTTTGGACCGTTTTTGCCTTTTCTTCTTTCTATTAGAAACGGCTCTAAGAAAAGAGGTGGAAACAACGCCCCAAAAATGGCGCTTGCGGCCAAAAAGTGTATTACGTCAGTAGTGGTTTAGGACTACCGTAGCAAATGAATGGCAAACGTTGACTGTCAGCTGTTGCCAATTAGCTCATTAGCTGCATCTCAGATCGGAATACAGTTTGCAGCTCTGCAGACGCAAAGTTTTCCTGGTCGGCAGGTTTTGATGAAGACAAATCCTTTTCACTCAGAAGGTTTGATTTAAAATCCACAAGCGATAAGAGCCTACGACCAAGGAACTCGGAAACTTTGCCTTTGATGGTCACGCCCACCACCAGGCGGGTGCCTTCTTCAACTTCTTCAGAAGTTGAACGATTCTAGTTAGGCGCCTGCCATAGCGTTTGCAATGAGTAGGCAGTGCTGTGCATGGAGGCACCTACTACTATTCACCTCTAAACGCGTCTCTATCTTATTACTAGGCGCCTGCCATAGCAAATGCAATAGGTGCCTCCAATGCATTTGCATGGAGGCACCTATTACTATGCACCTAAAAACGTTTTCGAAAATTAATGTGGCCCAAACCGTAGCATGCACCCCAATGATATAGGTATCAAAACGTGCGGCTCGGTTGGGAATGGTGTGCTATTACTTTTATTTGGGTTTTGAGTTACCATGGCAATGCAATTAACGAAAAACCACTTCCATAGGAAATGAATGGCGTCAGGTACAGAGAAAGCCTCGAAAAAGCCTCAAAATGACCATTTTCAATGCTGTACTGTGTCGCCATGCTTTCACCTACGAACACTGTTTAACTTCCAGTTTGTAGATATATGTGTGAACTACTCTGAAGTGAAAACGGGATGTGGATATCTTTTATCATTTCTTCACAGTTACTCCTCAAAGCTCATGTCCAAAAATCAGCGAAATCATCGTTTTTAATGAAAGTCAAAGACGAAATTCTCCAACCGCCAGAGTGGCCCACTCTGGCTTTTTAAAAGATTTCACAACTCCGAAAAACTTCAGCCTATTCGCTCAATTTTCACTCTACATAGATAAGTTATACATCAAAACGTAGGTATTTATGGCAGGAGTCAGGAAATGTAACCCTCACTGGTATAGCATTTATAGCTTTTTCGCAAATCACCTCAGAGCGACACAAACCTGAAACCTCCCCCATTCATTTCCTATGGAGCGGTTTTGAAAAATGACATCTGAAAATCCAAAACATCAAATGTTTTCGCAGCATCGCTACTCCTAAACTGTTTTATGTACAGGCATGAGACTTTCACACATGCATGTCCAGACCCTTCTGGCACTCACAAAAAGGAATTTTGTGGATAACTGTTACGGTTTTGCCGCAGGAACAATTTGTTCAGGAGCAGCGAATGTGCAAAATCTTTAAAACGCTTTGGAGCTGCATTTTCCAAAATCTTCCACTTTTTTACATCGTCACTGTGACTACACAGATTTTTGTACAAACATGAAAATGAGCGCCATAGTCCTCAAATGCATGCTGATACTCACGGTGCAAGAATTATTTTGATATCTCTTATACTTTTTCAGCTACAGCGATTGGTTCGGGACCGTTTTTAGAGGATTTCTGAAATTCCATAAAAATCCCCTTTATATCATAATTTTTTACGCCTTTATTAAACTTTTCCCAGCAAAAACCGATAGCGAAATAAACGCAGAAAAAATTACGTCTCTACCATTTACGGATCAGGAGAAATCGAGTGTTGTTCGAGGCAATGTTCTCCATTCTATTTCAATTGAACATCATCTGAGCAAAGTGTCTGCACTTCGGTAGACCCGCCAGCTGCAGGCGTGAGTGAGTTTCCATGACGACGGAACTCTCCTGGCCAGAGGGAGAGGCTCCATTGGGAAGAATGGCAACTTTCCACGCCCACTGCAATGGCTGTGATTAATGTAGAAATCTGAAATTCGCACAGCCCCTTCCTCTTAACGTTTTAAAATTTTCAAGTGATTTTCAGCCATGTGTCAATTTTCTGTCCCATTTTGGATTTCACATGCTTTCCCTTTTGGGCCTTTGCTTCCAACAGGACCTGGCATGATAACCAGACACGACCCAATTGGCCAATACAGCACCACCCACCTGTGGGAAATGGAGCTACACACCATTTTGGTCAAATGTTGAGTTCTGGGCCCACATTTGGTGAGGCTTAGTTGCTAACGGAGGCCAATCTGACCCATGAACTTTGGTCATGTTTGGTGACATTAAGTATTGGCACCCCTTTTTGAGGCACTTCCCAGTACAGGATTTGGACCAAACTGACAGAGTACAATTAGCCCGTCATACTGAACACAACCATGTTAGCGGCTAACTGTTAGCATGTTGCTAAGCTGAAGTAGCTCTAGGAAGCTCATACAAACTTCTGCTTCACAGAGTCTGTACTTCCTTTAGAGAGAAAGCTTCACAAGAAATTTGGGCTACGTCGCATAAAGCATCTGACTGCAGTATAGCTCAGATGAAAAGTGCAGGCTTTGCATGCACGAGGTCATGGGATCGAATCCTGTTGTGGGAGACTAAGAGATTTTGTTTTATAATCCCCACAGTGTGTATATCAAAACATGTGTGCTGATCCCATGAAGAATTATTTTGCACCACTCTCCATTTTGAGTTACCATGGCAAAGTTATAAACAACGTATTTTCCCCCTATTTGAATTTCATCCCAGTACAGGATTTGGACCAAACTAACAGAATACACTCACCCCGTGATACCAAACACAACCATGTTAGCGGCTAACGGTTAGCATGTTGCTAACCGGAAGTAGCTCTAGGAAGCTTGTACAAACTCCTGCTTGACAGATTTGGTGAATTTTAGGATTTTCTCCCTTTTTAGGCACTTCTCAGTACAGGATTTCAACCAAACTAACAGAGTAACATCACCCGGTGATACTGAACACAACCGTACTAGCGGCTAATGGTTAGCATGTTGCTAACCAGAAGTAGCTCTAGGAAGGTCCTACAAACTTCTGCTTAGCCGGGGTTGTTCTGCGTTTACAGACATATAGAGGGCTACAGCTGTGAGGGAGTCTCCATGACAACGCTGCTAGCCAGAGGCTTCTAGGAGGTCAATTGACTTAACATGGCACCTTTCGACAGCCGCTGCGGGGGCTGTGAAGATCGTGGGAACCTGAAATTCGCAGAGTTACTTCCTGTTGCTATTTTTGACGGTACAGTACGCACCAAGAGGCAGGCGCCTTGCTAAATTTCTTCAGAAATTTTCTAGTAATCTTTTGGAATTCTTCACCTTGTGACTGTATTTTCAACTTCAAGTGCAGAACCTTGCAATTGTAAATGATCCACAAGCGAGCACATGTGGCTGTGTCTACACATACTTGTGAGGAAAGCCAAATCTTTATTATTTCTCAAAAGCCCTCCTGATTAAGACTAAAGAAAAACATTGTATGTTATTGGACTGTGTCTGATTAAATAATACAGACTTTTTGATCTTTTGTATTTGAATTTAAACCTTAGTTACAGTTTAGAAATAGCAAACAGTTTAAATGTTTTCATCAAATGATTTTCCAAATAGTTTTTTTCAGATTGATTTATACAGATGAATATTTCAAGATTCATCTATAGAAATTCACTTTTTAGTTTCTAAACCTGACAAAATAGTGTATGTTTTCTTTTAAACGTATTTGGTTATTTTTCATTAGTTGAATTCAAGCAGAAATAACTCCAATCAGAAATAAGTGTGGAATTATCCCCTTCCCGCTATTAGCTCTAAATAATATTTCATATTGACTCCCTCAGCACAGGTTTAGCAGTACAATGAACGGCAAGTAATTAAGGTAGATCTGATTTGTGGCCAGACACCGTCTTGTTCATGATAAGGGTTCTTCCCATGAGAAAGCATGCCTGTAAATCAGGGCATCAGAACAATGACTTTGGTAGACCCACAGTAAGCCATCTTTGGCAGTCTGATCCTGACCCAATCCACACATTTCCCTGAACAGAAATTCAGCTTTAATCAAAAGTGGAATGGAAAAGGGACCCTGTGTGCCTCTGGGATATTTTTCCATTAACCATTTTGACACATGACTGACTGTAGGGGATTATTGGTTTTTGAAGAACTATTAACAGCTGTACATTTGCATTTTAATACAGTGCTCCTCAACTAACTAATGCAATTTTCCTTTCAGCTTTTTTGCCGCAATATCCCTTTAGCAATTCAAAACTATGGGCAAATATTTAAAATATCTTAATTTCCATTATATATTGGTTGTAATTAATCTCAACCCTAAAACACAATCATTTAGATAATACAACTTATGTTGAAACTATTGCATTTGTTGTTGCAAGGTTTTAAATTTGATGATATCACATTTGTTTTTCTGCTGTTACATTTGTAGATTCACGGAAAATTTAGTTTAGGAAATTCTATCTCTCAAGGGGGACTAAAGCTATAAGGTTTGAATTTGAAGCTGAAGTAACCCGTAGTTATAAAACTAATAACTATACCACATATCCATTTAATTCTGGCCTTAGATGATTTGGCAAGGTTCAATTCTTGAAAGACTATAAGCAAGGTCCTTCAACAGATTTTCACCTTTATAAAATATTGCCTTACAGCAAAAGCATCCTGGGTTCACATCCTGGCTGGGGCCTTTCTATGTGGAGCTTGCATATTTTTTCATGTTAAATTAAGTTTGCATGAGTATTGATAGTCTGTTTCTGTCAATCAACCAATCATCGATTTACCAAATTGTTGTACAGGTTCAAAGCTTAAACAAAAAACAATGCATTAAAAAATGATCAAAAGCCACCAACAATAAAACAAATAAACAGAGAGAAAGAACAGATAAAAACATCAATATCCCTATTAGGGTTGCGAGAGGTGCTGGTGCCTATCTCCAGCTGTCAAAGGGCAAGAGGACAGGTTGCAAGTGTATTGCAAGGCAACACAGAGACAGACAGGACAAACAACCATTCATATACACACACTAACTTTTAAGGACAATTTAGAGAGACCAATTAACCTAACAGTCATGTTTTTGGTTTGTGGTAGGAAGGCAGAGTGTCCAGAGAGAACCCACACATGCACAGGGAGAACATGCAAACTCCAGAAAGACCCAGGGTGGATTTGAATTCAGGACCTTATTGCTGCAAGGCGGCAGTACTACCCACTGTGCAGCCCAGATGGGTTTTTAAATATAACTTAATATATTAGCCATCCTCACAGTGAGAGGAAGATTCTTCCCGAGTTTAGGAGCAATACCAGGAAAAGCTCTGTCTCCTCAGGTCACAAGACCAGCCCAGGGAACATCTAACAGAAACAGGAGTTCTGACCTCAGACTTCTCCTGGGAACATGCTTGCATAAAAGCTCTGCTAGATAAGGAGATGGCAACCTATTTAAACACTCAAAAGCTAAAATTAAAATCTTAAAATACATCCTAAAACATACAGGCAGCTCGTGCAGGGAGGAAAAAATGAGAGGGGGGGGGGGGGGGCAGACGGGCAGCAGAGCCCCCAGGGAGCAGTTGTCATAGAAGAGTTTACCAAACCAGCATAAAGATAATTGCCGTATTCCAGTTTAGAGGTAATAACAGCATCTATCACCTTTTCAAGACCGCTAAAAAGCAGATAGAATTTGAGTTTGCTAATGAACCTCACATGATAAAAGCTAATCTTTAGTCAAATTAATTACTGCAACAGTGTCTTCACAGGTCTATTCAAAACGTCGACCAGACAGTTGCAGTTGATACAGAATGCTGCTGCCCACATACAATCAAAGTACAGCACATCATCCCAGTCCTTACACTTACTCTAAGTGTATCTGAGAGAACAGACTTTATAATACTTCTGTTCATCTACAAATCACTGATTGGCCTAGCACCAAACTACATTACAGATTTGGTGTCAGTCTATCAACTTTCCAGACCACTCAAGTCTACTTTGCATATGTAGCGTAGTTGATTCTGCGTTGTGTCTTGCGAGAAATAATAATCAGGCAACGGCTGATCTGAAGGCACGTTTAATGCTCCTGCATTCAAATAGAAAATAGTATAAAAAAACAGGCCTTTTGGCATCAGTGTTCCACAGCGCCTTCTCCCATGGAATCTGAACAGAAAGAGCGGCAAAGCGCGTACAACTTGTGTAAAATAACACATTTACCTTATAAAATTAAAATAATCTGAAACAATACATGAGTAAAAAAAACTAAACAAAATAATCCCACACCAAAAATAATGAAACATCACATACCTGCATTCAAATAGAAAATAGTATTAAAAAAAACAGGCCTTTTGGCATCAGTGTTCCACAGTGCCTGTTTAACAATGAACAAGACATGTCATTTAAATCCCATATTAAACAGGTTTCCAGAGTTTCCTTCTTTCACCTCCGGAATATCGCCAAAATTAGAAACATTCTGTCCAGGAGTGATGCTGAAAAACTAGTCCATGCATTTGTTACTTCAAGGCTGGACTATTGTAATTCTTTACTATCAGGAAGTCCACAAAATGCAGTTCGAAGTCTTCAGCTGATTCAAAATGCTGCGGCAAGAGTTCTGATGAAAATCAACAAGAGGGATCATATGTCTCCAATTTTAGCTTCCCTTCATTGGCTTCCTGTTAAATCAAGAATAGAATTTAAAATTCTCCTTCTAACGTATAAAGCCCTTAATAATCAAGCTCCATCATATATCAGAGCTCTGATTACCCCGTATGTTCCTAACAGAGCACTTCGCTCTCAGACTGCAGGTCTGCTGGTGGTTCCTAGAGTCTCTAAAAGTAGAATGGGAGGCAGATCCTTTAGCTATCAGGCTCCTCTCCTGTGGAACCAACTCCCAGTTTTGGTCCGTGAGGCAGACACCCTATCTATTTTTAAGACTAATGTTAAAACTTTCCTTTTTGACAAAGCTTATAGTTAGAGTGGCTCATACCCTGAGCTATCTCTATAGTTGTGCTGTGATAGGCCTAGGCTGCTGGAGGACATCAGGGTCTAATTTTCTCACTCTACTGATTTCTACTGTTCTTCAGTCTATTGTTCTCCAGTTTTGCATTGTATTACATTGAAATGACTGTCGTCATTTCAGCTTTTAACTTTTTGCTCTCTCTCTTTTTCTTCATAGTAGGTACACCTGGTCTGGCGTTCTGTTAACTGTGACATCATCCAGAGAAGACGGCTCACCCGCTACTTCCATCTAATGTAGAACAGATTACTAGATCAATGTGTGCTTCTGTGCTTTTTTGTTTCTCTTGTTGTGTCTCTGTTCTGTCTTCTGTAACCCCAGTCGGTCGAGGCAGATGACCGTTCATACTGAGCCCGGTTCTGCCGGAGGTTTTTCCTTCCCGTTAATGGGTGGTTTTTCTTCCCACTGTCGTTTCATGCTTGCTCAGTATGAGGGATTGCAGCAAAGCCATGTACAATGCAGATGACTCTTCCTGTGGCTCTACGCTTCCCCAGGAGTGAATGCTGCGTGTCGGGACTTTGATGCAATCAACTGGTTTCCTTATATAGGACATTTTTGACCAATCTGTATAATCTGACCCAATCTGTATAATATGATTGAACTTGACTTTGTAAAGTGCCCTGAGATGACATGTTTCATGATTTGGCGCTATATAAATAAAATTGAATTGAATTGAACAATACTATTTTCAGCCCATGGATGTAGCACTTTCATTAGCAAAGTTTCACATGTAACACAAGAGCAGCTAAACAACTTTTAACACAGCTCTATCACTGCTCAACAAAGTCCAAATGCGACAAAGCATATTATTTTACAAAAACAATAATCAAACTGTCACTTATTTAACACAGAAAACAAAACTTCTTACCTTCTCCCACGGAATCTGAACAGAAAGAGCGCGACAGAGCACACGGGAAATACCCTTGACAGAATATAGTGGTATGATCCGTTAATTTGTTCTTCTTAAACCCCAAACTAACACTCAAAACAAGAATCCATGAACGTAATATGTTCAACAGTAAAGACAATAATTTACATTATCATTCGCAACAAATTAAATTGGAATAAAAATAATTTTGAAACAGAAAGTTACCCGCTGTTTTTCAATGGCTCTGTCATATTTTCAAAATAAAAGCTGCCGGTGCTTATACAGTATCCTACCGGACTAATTTACTTGTCAATCTAGTGTAATAACATCACACTGCGACACATACCCAGAACCAGAATCAAACATGGAGAAGCAGCATTGAATTCTCGTGCTCAACTCATGTGGAACAAACTCTTAGACTGTAAAAGCACTGAAACCCTGGGTTTCTTAAAATAAAGATTAAAAACATATTTGTTTAGACATGTCTTTGTTCTATTTAAACTGTTGTAGTTAACTGAAACCTCATTAGATTAAGTTTACAGTCCAATTTATGCTGCTATTATTTCGCTGCAGTGTACTTTTCTTTGCGTTTTCTTTTATGTGTTATGCTATATTACCGCCATGAAAAATGAATTGAGGTCAGACTGAATTCTGAACAGTGGGAGAGTTGACAAAGGAATCCCACTCCTGCTGCAAAGGATACAGAGAGCCAGCAAGGATCTATCTATCTCTCTCTATCTCTTTCTCTATATCTCTCTCTCATCAGCTGGGATGGCCCTTCTGCTATAAAGTTTTTCCCCACAGACAAAGACTTCTGCGACTCACTCTCCTCTCCAAGCTGCTCAGACCAGGAAAGAGCTGCTTCGGACTATTGGCCCTGGCGGGCCTGACCGATACACAGGCCAGCATCTGAAGGAAGCTGCCTGGACCTAAACTCGTCTGCCTGCTTCAATGGAGGACCTCCCTGGCATCTGGAGAAAACTCTCGACACCCGGGGAACATGTCCGGCCAAATACAGAGCTAAGTCTGCTGCCTTAACCTCATCACCGGTAGCAGGAGGAAAGATCCTGCCTGCCAAACAGCTCTGTTGTATTTCTCCTCAGCCTTTACCCCAGATGAAGCTGAAAGCCAGCAGAAGAACCCACTATGAGGAAAACCCCTGCTCAAATCGTGACTGCAACCGGGTCAGAGAACGTGGCAGAGACCAGGCCTCCGACACCGACCACATGGTGCTGTAGAGCTTAACGCCGTGCCTGCTGCTGAATAGCCAATAACTTCCCTGCTTCCAGTACTCCTTCCTGGAATGGCCAACGTGGACAGAACTGACGCGAGGCAAAAGACAGGTTTGGACAGGGAGCTGAGGGAGAAGTTAAATGGTTCGTCTGGAAATGTTTGGTAACTCGATTGGACACATGGTTGCTTTAGAACAAAGAGCTAATGGAGGTAGCTCACGCTAGCCTTCAGTTTATGGTATTGCTAATACCATTTGAGTGTGTTTTTATTATGGTATAGCTTTTGTGTGTTAGCGCCAAATGTCCGCTAGCCAAACTGCTATTAGCCTTGCTAACATTCAGTTCCAGACATTTCAAAAGGAGCTCGTTTTAAAGCATAACACTTAATCGTTCTGCTCGGCCATCCATTGATGGTGCTATGAGCCTGATTCCCGCATTAATATGGAATATTAATGCTGGTTTTAAAGGCAATTTTGATAGCTTTAGACTTTAACCAGGTTAGCGACTGATCGCTACAGCGACCCTAGCGCCAGGAGGTAGAATTGCATAAACAAAGGCAAGCGATCATAAGGTCTTTAGAATATTATTTACTCGAAATAATGTTCTGGTTAACTAAGGATTTCCATTGTGAATGGGTTGAAACACGTGTCAAATGTTGTTCTGAATTAGTTAAGCTAATTTAACCACGATTCACATTCTTTAAGGTGAACTTTGGTTATGTAAAAAAGACCGAACAACTTCAGCCTACTCGCTCAATTTTCACTCTACGTAGACAAATTATACATCAAAATGTAGGTCTTTTTGTCTGGATTCAGGAAATGTAACCCTCATTGGTGTACGATTTATAGATTTTTCGCAAATAACCTCAGACCGGCAACAACCCCAAACCCTCCCCAAATTGAGCTGCAGTTGTTGGTAGTTTTCCATGAAGCAGAGAGCCAGCCAGGGCCGGTCAAAGCCATAGGCGTACTAAGGGGCCGCTTGGGCCCTCTGGTGTAATGGGGGGGGGGGGGGGGCTCTTTTTTTTTTTTTTTCCTCACAAGTAAAAATTCAATAACCTCAGTTATACGCACCACCAGGCGGGCGCCTTCTTCAACTTCTTCAGAAGTTGAACGATTTTAGTTATTATTAATCTGCCACCCTAAAGAGGGGCCTTTTTGGGGGCTTTATCATATTCAAAAACTCAAACTTCGCAGATGCATGGTGTATTTTAATTTTGTATTTTAAGGTCGTCACAAAAATCAAAAGAAAAATGCCTCAATGGCGCCACCTAGCAATTTTCAAAGGTCCCTTTGCTATTCACTTACTTCGTCGTAGAGACATGAGATTTGTTACAGTTGTAGATCTCAACAAGACACTCAGAATTTACAATTAATGTCATTGTGCAAGTATCATAGGAAGTTGCCCATTTTAGATTGAAGGTTGTAATTTGACCAAATTTTCTAGGTTTACAGCATTGGTATATGATCGAACTTGTCCTAGAGATTTTGAGCGAGCGGCTTGAAACTCGGGCAGTCTGATCATAAGGCATGGCCAATTAAAAGTTATCAAAACGGTGAGTTTTTGAGCATGGTGAAGGGGGGTTAGCAGGGGTCAAAGTTCACCTACTCGCCATGAAACACAAAACTGTTATATTTCATACACAAAAACTCACAGAGCCACCAAACTTTCAGTAGTTGATCACCACTAGGTCTCCTACAATATCCAATGGTCAAATGATGACATTGCTTAGGCCATGCCCCCTGACAACAGGAAGTGTCATGTTTTATTGTTAACAGTCGCTATGTTACCCCTCTGAGCTAATCAACATGAAACTGTGTCCACAGACAGAAGACATGTTGGTGTGTTGTGGATTCCAGGCCCAACTGGATTCCATGGAGCAGGGTGGCGTGGTGGCGTGGCGAAGTCACTTGAAACGCCGCTGCCATATGTCCAGACTTCCATAGGATATTGACAAATTTAATAAAAAGTACCTTAAAAGGACAACATTTTTAAAAGTCAAAAGGCTTATTTAATGCTTTGAGAACATCTCTTCTATTCAGCAACAAAATCAACCAAAACAGCTATAAGACCATTTTTAAGATGTCAATACATAGATTTTAAGCTGGTGGGTCGCCACTGCCTCCGGTGGCCAAATGCATCGCTGCATCAACTGATCTGCACCAGATTTTTTGCGAGTCGTGGGGGAGCGCTGCTCATTGCCTTCGTGTGTATTGCCTTGTGGACAGGCGGGGAAAATGCCTGACAGCTTCTGCCGTGGCTGGCAGCCGGCGGTGCACGAACCCCTGCGGTGGCCAATAGGCCGGAGCGGAGCACAATAAAGATTTAAAAAGAATTGTAAAATGTTTTTCTGGAGCTTGACTCAAAGCAAAACAATGTTTATAATTATTTGTAAACATTTGTATACTCTATGTTTATCTTTTTTTTTTTTTTTTTTTTTTTTTTTTTTTTCCCAGTGTCCTGTCTAGCACTATGGCAATAGGAATTGATATCTCAATGCCAGATGGAGCTCGACAGATTTTGCTTTTACAAGTGGAGCAAACAGCTTTCGCCATAGTGCTCCACTTGATTTATGCTTTTAAATAGCTTTATTATGATTCCTGCAAGGAGAATTTCAAATTATATGGACATGACAATGGGAGAGTAAAGGAAGAACAAAAAGTGAAAGAAAAGAAAAAGAGTAGAGGTGAAAGAAAGAGGAGATAAAAGGAAGAGAATGATAAAATGTCCTCTGTCTGCTCCATCACCTGGAAAGAGACACAAAAAGAACAGCACAACCAATAGACATAAAGCAACAGATACACTCGAATAACACCTAGATGCCATTGCTAAATCATATATATTATTATGTAAGCTGACATGTGTAATGTGATATTTGAAAAAAGAAAGTGACACAACATAAATAAATAAATAAATAAATTATAAGATTACTGTATATAAGTGAACACTTAATACCTGGGACCCAGCACCAGTGGGAGATGTGAAAGTGCACTAGTTTAGGTGAAGATTATCCAGAAATAGCTTGATAGTGATTGTGGAGAACCAAAGAGCCACCTTCCCCGAGCACAGAGGCAGGCGTCAGGGGACCCGTAGCCCCGGACTCCCAAAGGGGTCCCTAAAGCAGGTCGCCCAGGAGGGGCCGACACAGGATATCTGCAACCCCCCCCCCAAGGAAGGAGCAGAGACGACCCCGAGGAAATCCCCCAGCCACCGCAATGCCGACGCCCTCAAGAGCCGCGGAGACGAGCCCGTGGGCTCCGCCGGCAGCCAGCCCCGCTGAAGTGGTCCCGGCCATGGGCCCTGAGGGCCAGAGGCCCCAGGGGCGCCCCGCCCCCGCGACGAGGGCCCCGGCCGCCCCCCGGGGGGCCAGGCCCCGCGAAGAGGCCGCCAGGAGCGGGCCGGCGCACGCCCGGGAACCCGCCCCAAACCCGAAGCCAACTAATGCGCCAGGGGGCCAAGGCGCCCGCCAACGAAGTGGAGGAGGGCAGGACGTGGGGGGATGGGCTCCGCACCTATCGGAGACTTGAGATGTTCTTGGGAGAGGGAGCGGACCACACCCATACCTGGAAAAAAAAAAAAAAAAAAAAAAAAACTCATTCACCCCATCCCTCCCTTGTGCCCCACTCGCCACACACACACAAAAAAAAAAAAAAAGACGCTGTACACACATTCCCACATAACACTCACATCCAACACTGACCAAAGGGGGGAGGGTCACCCCAAATCGACTATACGACTGCTTGTGCCCGACCCCCGGCCCCGGCCCCCGACCAGACGCCCCCCGGACCGGGCCCCCCCAAGAGGGCGGGCCAACACGACCCGCACGAGCCACCCGGCCAGAGCCCCCCCCTCCCCCTAAATACCTAATAAACCCACTCCCTCCCCCCACCTTGCCCTTGCCATCCCTGCCCCCCGTCCCCTGGGGGGAGCGGAGGCATCAGCCCCAGACCTGGCAGGTCGCTGACTGCACACCGCAGCCCCCCGCCAAGACCCCGGACACAGTGGCCCGCACCTCCTCCAGGCCCCAGACTCCTTGCCTCCATCGGAGAACGGGGGTGTGCAGAAGACCCCGACCCTCCCTACGCCTGCTCAAATGTTGTGTTGTTGCATGTTGTTCTCAAGTGCGTTTAAAAACTGGGAGCGCCGAAGGGGATGCACGGCACAGCCCACCCCCCTTTCGGAAGGAAGCTGTTGCCAGCGCACCCCCTCCGTGTGACTGCCCAGAACCCTCAATGTCTAAGTGGGAGAGGAGGTGAAGGGAGCCGTCCGAGGTGAGGCCCATACAACATAAGCCCCCTCCCAGACGTCTTCCCCCCACCCCCCCCTACCATGGCCTATATGAGTGTGTGATGTGAAAAATGTTTGAAGTGAAAGTGTCTAAGATGCAAAATAAAATTGGGGAGAGGGGCGTCACCAGAAAGTGGCAACCTCCAGTAACGCCCCCTCCCTCATGACCTACATGTGTGGCGGCGTGATGGAGCAGGCAGAGGGAGGAGTCCGGGGATGGGGAGCAAATGACTGGGAAGCCAACCCAGGGAGCCAGCTCCCCTACTGACTCCAATAGGCACCCCCGCTCCCCGAAAGCCCCACCTAGAGAAGGGGGCCTCGCCAGCGGCACCACCGTAGCCCGGGGGCCAGGGAGAGGCCGCAGGGCCCGCCAGCCAACCACCCACCAGGACCAACACCTAAGCCCCCCCCAGCCCACCCACCAAGCCTACTTAAACTAAATATTATAAATAATATAATAAATTATATATAAAGAATTGTAAAATGTTTTTCTGGAGCTTGACTCAAAGCAAAACAATGTTTATAATTATTTGTAAACATTTGTATACTCTATGTTTATCTTGTTTTTAAGTATTTTATATTTACAATAAAATGCATAATTTATTTTTTAGACTAGTTCCATATGAGAAGTTGCAAGAAAACTTGTAACTTTACTGAATTTGCAGCTTAAGAAGATTGGGTTTGACAGACAACACCAACGGCCCCCCAATCCAGTGCACACAATACCATAACAGACCTCATCACGCTCTACAGTACATCAAGAAAACTAAATCAACTAAAACAAGTTCACGAGTGCACATGAAATTAAGTTAATCCATATTTGTGTGTCAGAGTGTCTAAGCACTCTCCAGAATTTGACATCTCAGCAGAACCTGTAATAATTATAGAAAGTAACGTTATAGTTGTTCTGCCTTTTGTTAAGACAGCAAGGAATTCATGTTGTGAATACATTACATAAATAAGATATTAATTAATTCTTAGTCAGAGGAAATCCTTGGTAAAAACAGTTAGAAACGTTTTGGGTTCATATTTAATCAGAGTGAGACATTACAACTTTGTTAGATCTCTATGTGAATTACGTGATATAGTGAGTGCTCTCACCTGTTGAAATTGAATTTGTTCTACACGCTTCTACCTTGGAAAATATTCGTCTTTTTACAAAAAGAATGTTTAAAGCCAGATTTGTGAATAAAGGTTATTCAGAGAACGCAAGAAAAGGAAGCTTTGTGTGGGGAACTTTTGTCCTAGCTGTCTAGCTACATATGGCCCCAGGACAGCACAATAGTTTTCTTGAAGTATAATTTTGGAGAAGTAGAAACAAGTATTAATTTCAAAAGGTAAAAAAAGAAAAAAGTTTTTACAAAATCTTAAAATGTTGGATAGTCGTTATTTCCATCTTGCTGTAAAAATTGGTGAAATATTATAATTTTTAATGCTTAGATATAAAATTGCAAGGCAATTACTAAAATTGCCTTTTGTTGAAAATGTTTTTTGGCATGCCATACTTTATATTTATAGGTAGCCTAGATGTGCATAATAAAAGAGTGGAACTAAAACCTGCTCTAAAATTTTTATGGAGCTTTAACTTGCTAAGAGTAATAACGTTAGATGATTATATCTTTAAAATGAGATAACTGTGTCATAAAATGTGATAGTTTACTTGGTCTAAAGAGATGATGCAATTCAATGTTATTTATATAGCGCCAATTCATGAAACATGTCATCTCAAGGCGCTTTACAAAGTCAAAATCAATCAGATTGTACAGATTGGGTCAGATTATACACATCGGTCAAAAAAATCTTATATAAGGGAACCAGTTCATTGCATTAAAGTCTTGAAAAGTAGCAGGTTACAGAAGAGAGAGCAGAGACACAACAAGACAAACAAAAGCACACATTGATCCAGTAATCTGTTCTACGTTAGATGGTAGTAGCGGGTGATCTGTCTTCCCTGGATGATGCCACAGCTAACAGAATGCAGTCGTCTGCATTGTCCATGGCTTTGCAGCAATCCCTCATACTGAGCAAGCATGAAGCGACAGCAGGGAAAAAAACTCCCCATTAACGGGAAGGAAAAACCTCCAGCAGAACCGGGCTCAGTATGAACGGTCATCTGCCTCGATCGACTGGGGGTTATAAAAGACAGAGAAGAGACACAACGCAGCCGTTTAGAGCATTGAGCTTGGGTCCCAGATGTTCTGAGTTCAACTCCCACAGACTGCCACTCTGGGTCCCTGAGCAAGACCCTTAACCTCTGATTGCTCCCCAGGCGCCGCACAGTGGCAGCCCACTGCTCCCCAAGGGGATAGGTTAAAATACAGAAGTGAATTTCTCCATTGTGAGATCAATAAAGTTCAATAAAATTCAATTAATATTATAACTATAGAGGTAGCTCAGGGTAACATGAGCCACTCTAACTAAAAGCTTTGTCCTAAAAGTAGACGAGGTGTCTGCATTACGGACCAAAACTGGGAGTTGGTTCTACAGGAGAGGAGCCTGATAGCTAAAGGATCTGCCTCCCATTCTACTTTTAGAGACTCTAGTTACCACCAGCAGATCTACAGTCTGAGAGCAAAGTGCTCTGTTAGGAACATAAGGGGTAATCAGAGCTCTGATATATGATGGAGCTTGATTATTAAGGGCTTTATGCATTAGTAGAAGAATTTTAAATTCTTATTTTGATTTAACAGTAAGCCAGTGAAGGAAGGCTAAAATTGGAGAAATATGATCCCTCTTGTTGATTTTCATCAGAACTCCTTCTGCAGCATTTTGGATCAGTTGAAGACTTTAAACTGCATTTTGTGGACTTCCTTATAGTAGTAAAGGATTAAAATAGTTCAGCCTTCAAGTAACAAATGCATAGACTAGTTTTTGTGCATTGCTCCTGGACAGAATGTTTCTAATTTAGAAGGTGAAAAAAGGAAACTCTGGAAACCTTTTTAATATGGGATTTCAATTACCTGTCTTGGTCAAAAATAGCACCAAGATTTTTGACTTTATTACCAGAGGCCACATGTGGAATATTGCTAAAGTAATACTTTAGCAATATTTCCAATTGATAAAGTGTTACTGTTACAGTATTTCTTTTGGGTGTTTATCCACCAATTTAACTGTCAAACGTTCATAAAAGCTGTCTTAATGCAAGAAACGAAACCCTTAAACACATGAAATAACAATTAACTTTAAAGAACTAAAAAGGTTTTGTTAACTTTTGACATAAAGCTGGATTACCAGCTAGTAAGATACTTTTGATTAAATTGGTATACTAATGTTTAAACCAGGGGTGTCAAACGTACGGCCTGCGGGCCGAATCCAGCCCGCTGAACGCTTTAGTCCCGTCCCGTGGCCCAATGCATTTTCATTATTCAACGGCTATATCTCCTCGCTGCATCGACCGATCTTCACCAGATTTTTTGAGAGTCGTGGGGGAATGCTGCCCAACGCGTTCGTGTGAATCGCCCGGTGGACGGGCGGGAAAAATGCGTGACAACTTCTGCGGTGGCTGGCAACCGGCGGTGCGCGAACCCCCGCGGTGGCCAATAGGCCAGAGCGGCGCTTGGCTGCGAGGGCCGATCATCACCACTTGCGGTTTTAATTCTGATTATGATCGACCACTTTTGTTTTGTCTTTTTTTTTGTTTTTGCATGTAAATAGTTCCTTAGCTTAGCTTCTTTATCTTCATTTTGCTTAGTAGTTTAGTTAAGTTTCACTAGCCTAGTAGAGAGGATTTGGTAATCGAAATAATGTGTTAATTCAGATAAACAGCATTACATAGTGATGTTCTCTGGATGTTCATTTTATTTGTGTTATTAAATTCTTGAACTCAAAAAGAAGTTGTCATTCCTTTATTCTATGTCTGTGCAGGTTTTGCTGTTAAAAGATCGCTAGTGCTCGAATTCATCCCTTTCAACCATTGTTTTGATATCAGCTTAAGAGCTGATCATCACCAGACAATACTTAACAGAGGGTTATTTAATAAACATTAAATAACTTTAAACAGTGTATAATTGCACAACATATATGTTACTCCTGTCTTGACTTCTCTTCATTGGTTGCCAGTAAATTTTAGAACTTCACTGACTGTTTTGAAAAGAAGCGGAAGTCTTTTCTAAAGAGAAAAGCTTTTAACTAGCTATCTTGGTGTGTTAGTTTTTTAACTTTTTTTCTATGTACCTCTGTGTTCTATCTTGTTTTATCTGTGACGGACATTGTGATTTTTATCTGTGAAAAGTGCTATATATTGTTTCTTTAGAAGCAGTGAGCAGGGCATGGTTTTCTCTTCCTCATGCAGGGTGTGACAGGTGCTGCAGGCTGACAGGTGCAACTCGTCAAGGCCCAATCAAGACCTGGATAAAGATGAGCGACTGCTCACAACAAGTGCTTGTTGGTAATTCACATAGAGTGGTAAACAAGTCTTCTTGTACGCACCTTGTAGAATCCTGATTCTTCTTTTAATTATCACTCCCTGTCTTCTCCTTGTAGATTCCAAGCCCTGGCTCTTCTGGATTCCTCCTGCTGTTGTCAACTGGTTCCAATCCTTGCTTCCAGGTCATCATTGTCCTCCTCCGTGGTTTCCTGTGATCGCAATTACAGAGAAAGCCTGTCCACCCTCCAATGCTCAGCTGCAAGGAAGAACATTACCAACTACACTACTGCCACCAAGCTCTGCTTTAGACACGCTTGCCTCCTCCTTGGACTACTGGATCTTCATCCCCTGGCACTTTCCAAATAAATATGTTGAACTTTCTCCTGTGTCTGTGACTGTTGTTGCTTATGAATCTCCACCAACCATGACACTATAAAACTAAAGCTTACTTCATTAAATATCTTCACTTTATATATAGGAAGCTTCTAAACAACCAGCCTTTTCCTGTTGATCAGCCTATGCGATATTTAAGCTTCATGCATCACCCATTGTTTCCCAAGAGTAAACAATGGATGATGTGTATAAGTACTGGGATCAGGGTCAGGTAACTTCATCTGTGTGATGAAGTTACCTGCTTGTGTTGGAGAGTTAATCTTAATTCCTTGTGCTCACTCATGTGCTCGGTGTGCCTCCCAAGATATCTGCTGTGGAATCCACTTCAATCTGGATCTCCAAATTCTCCTTGCAGTAGAAATCTTGCAATGTTTTCTCCTTGCAGTAGAAAAAACTCAAAAAACCTCCCCAGGTCAAGGGTTGTCCTACACAGCACCGATTCCCAGAGTTATGTGCTACCTGCCCGCTCTCCAATGTTCAGATCTGCTTCTTCTGGAAAATATCAACCGTATTTTGTAACGCTAATTGAGGCTAGGCGTCTGACTACGGCCAATTTTGTTAGTATGGCAATCAGAAAGGTTCCGCCGAGGAGCCCGTGTGTGAATAAACACCATGACAAAAAAGTAAAGTTGAGTTATTGTATTTTAATATATATATATATATATATATATATATATATATATATATATATATAGGAAGGTATTGAATAATAATAATATTTTCTTATAAATATAAACAATAAACACAGCAAGAAAACATCAATAACAACAAACAAATAAACCCTGATGAGACACAAGAGGTTTTCTTTCTCTCATTCAAGTCCGTGTTTTTCTCTTTTCTTTTTCTTTTAAGGTGATTAATGAGTCACCAACAATAGTCCAACTGGTGTTAGTCCATGATCCAAGGGGAAAGAAAAAAATAATTAAAGGTCCGGGAAGAAAAAAGAGGTTGGTTCTAGTACATCCTACCGCAAAGCTGCGGTGATCCGGTGGTAGCTCGCCATCCTGACTTGAAACCGTGGGGGGGGGGGGGGAACCTGACCTAAACGAGGTCATAGATAAAATAAACATTAGCATTTAACCAGGGTTAAACTGCTAGTCAAAACATACATAACTAACCAAATAATATTAGTCAGGAATCATTTAAGTAGGTTTCCAAGTTAATCCCGTTAATATTACAGATCAAATAAAGTCAGACAAGATATCAAAATAAAGTCAGACAAGGTATCAAAGTAAAGTCAGACAAGGTATCAAAGTAAAGTCAGACAAGGTATCAAAGTAAAGTCAGACAAGGTATCAAAGTAAAGTCAGACAAGGTATCAAAGTAAAGTGCACTTTTAAAATCTATGCAATTTTAATTGACAATAACGTCAATTAAAATTAATTCACTTAAATACTGCTTCAATAAGCATCTAATTGGTCTTTAGTTTTGTTGCGCAACTTCGGAAACCAACCAGTACAAAGTTCCATTGGCCGTTCACAAATCAAATGAAAAATAACAAAAAGTGTCCCTAAAGGATGAAATCAAAAGGCTTATATAACATTTTAACGGCATATGGTTTAATCGGCCACATAATTAACAAAAGAAAATGTTTTTTTTTTAGACCACAAAACCATTTAAAACTCCAATACACAACTCAGTGGGCGTGTTGCCATCGAGTTTCTACTTTTACAAAAAAAAAAGAAATGACAGGGAATTAGGAACTCACCGTCAAGTAGTGGTCACAACACGCTCAAAGTAATCCTTCGGCTGCTTTAATTTGAGTTGATGCTGCGATATGATTCAGCGATTTAGGGAAACGCCAACAGAAGCAGCTAGCCACAGTAACAGCAGCAACAGCAATGGAGGCGATCAAAGTTCACCTTCAACCCAGAACTTAAAGGGTGGCTTCCCGTTTGACCCGCCAAAATAAAATACGGGTATTTATTTTATGCAGGTTACAATTTCTTTGCCTCGTTGCACTACGAGGGTAGTTTCTCCCTTCTCCAAGGCCATATTCATTGCCGTAACCACTAAGCTCTTGCAAATCAATATAGGAAATACAATTCACTCACCTTGTTCTCTCTTAGATCTCCCGTCGTCTCTAGATGCTGCCAAAGAGAGTCTAGATTATCCACTCTACATAGTTACAACTGGTATTTTGTAAATGAACCACATACCATCTCCTTGAGTGATTTCTACATGTGGGTCAGGAAATTTAATTGAATATAACAGAAGGTGCAAGTCAAAGGTAGTCAAAGAATAAACCAGAATGGTCCCAATAGATGTGGTGGCTTGTACTGAGGCTGGTCTGAAAGTACAGTTAGAGGTCTAGTACTGGGATCAGGGTCAGTGTGTTGGATTTACACAACTTCATTAAGCAAAGTAAAAATTTACATTTAGTATGGAAATGTGGCAAAGGATTCCTCAGTATACAGTATCTATCCAGGATGTACAATGGGTTAATCTGTCTCTGAACAGTACAGGCAAAATATGCAGCTGCAGCAGCAGACAAACTAGCTGATGTGTTCAACATAAATTATTTAGTTGAGATTTTGGATATACTGAATAAAGAGCGGTGTTCCATATTTTGATGGTAACAGTAGCTACAGTGTCTACAAAAACACTACTATGCTACTTTACTTACTCAGCCTGGGGGTGGTGCCCACCCTGTAGAAGACCTCCTGTGTGGTACCAGTTCCCAAAACACCGCACGCCAGGGCACCGGCCCACTTCAGACCAGTCACCCTGACCTCCCACCTGATGAAGACCATGGAGCGCCTCATCCTAGCCCACCCTGGACGCGCTGCAGTTTGCCTACCGGCCCAACATCGGAATAGAGGATGCCATCATCTACCTGCTGCAGCGGGCGCTCACCAACCTGGAGCACTGTGAGAGTCATGTTCTTTGACTTCTCCAGCACTTTCAACACCATCGGACCGGTGCTGCTGAGGGGGAAGCTGGAGAACGCTGGGGTGGACAAACATCTGGCTGACTGGACCATCGACTACCTCACTGACCGCCCTCAGCATGTGCGGCTGTCCGGCTGTCAGTCAAAGGTGGCACTCTGCTGCACCGGGGCCCCCCAGGGCACCGTTCTGTCTCTGTTTCTTTTCACCCTTTACACCTCGGACTTCACCTACAACACGGACAGCTGCCACCTTCAGAAGTTCTCTGATGACTCGGCCATTGTGGGCTGTGTGTCTGAGGGGAACGAGCTGGAGTACCGGTCGGTCATCATGGACTTTGTGGACTGGTGTGAGAAAAACCATCTGTGTTTAAACACCAATAAGACCAAGGAGATGGTGATCGACTTCAGGAGAAGACCCCCACCTCACTCACCTGTGAACATCCAGGGGCAGGACATAGAAACTGTGAAGAGTTTCAAATACCTGGGTGTTCATGTCAACAATAAACTGGACTGGACTCATAACACCGACGCTCTATACAAGAAGGGCCAGAGCCGCCTCCACCTCCTGAGGAGGCTGAGGTCCTTTGGAGCGAGCAGGCCCCTGCTTAAGACCTTTTATGACTCTGTGGTGGCCTCAGCCCTCCTCTACGCTGTCGTCTGCTGGGCCCCTGGCAGCACAGAGCGGGACAGAAAGAGGCTGAATAAGCTGGTGAGGAAGGCCACTTCTGTCCTTGGCTGCACTCTGGACTCTGTGGAGGAAGTGGCTGAGAGGAAGGTGCTGTCCAAGCTCACATCCATCATGGACAACACCTTCCACCCCCTGCACCAGACTGTAGAGGAGCTGAACAGCTCCTTTAGTGACAGACTTAAACATCCTGTCTGTAAAAAGGAGCGCTACCGCATGTCATTCATTCCTGCTGCTACCAGATTATACAATGCTGCACTATAAACTGTAACCACAACAGTAATAACTAATGTGCAATGACTAATGTGCAATAATCTAATTAATACACTGGGCCACAACCTGTGCAATAATCCTGAAGGAAGTGACTTCTGCTGCTATCACCACCTGAACATATGTCAGTACACATGTATGTATGTATGTACAAATGTATGCATGTATGTATATGCACATATATACGTGTAGGTACGTATGTATGTAGGCGTATATATATATATATATATATATATATATATATATATATATATATATATATATATATATATATATATATATATATATATATGTTTATAAGTATGTATATATGTATAGATCACTGTGTATGTAAATAAGAAATCATATGCCCATTCCTATTTCTTTTTGTATTTTTTTTTGTATCCTTTTTGATCCATTGTATATATGAAGATTCACTGTATATAACTGAATGCACCTTTCCTACTCTGCACCTTCTTGTATGAACCGATGTGGCAAGTGAATTTCTCCATTGTGAGATCAATAAAGCCTATCTTATCTTATCTTATCTTATCTTATCTTACAACAGTGGAAATTAATCCCATGCTGTCTGATAATTATACTAATTGCAAGCATGAACTGGACACTCTGATGACCGTGGCAGAGAGGATGATGTTGTCCAGGCTCCAGTCCATCTTAGACAATGTCTCACACCCTCTCCATGACACACTGGCATGGTTATGGCCACAGTGCTGTTCTTCCAATAGCCAAGCTTTAAGATGTTTGGTAAAAGAGGTCAGAGTCGGGAGTTCATGTATTGAGTTTGGTATTGAATTCAAGTTGTGAGAAGCACGAAGAGAAAAAGTGGCTTGACTAAAGGTTCTAAAAGGAACCACAGAAGCACCTCGAGATTCAGCTGTTTTTGATATGTTTGAGTTTTGTTTTTGTTTTTACAGATTTTTGTAACGGAGGAGGTGCTTTGCCATGGAAGATTTTGTAAATCAAGATAGCATCGGTGTGTGTTGTCCCAGTTTAAGTGCTGATGTTTTTTTAATATTTGACATTAATACCATAACATACCAACTTTATTTATGAAGCACTTTATACACCGACAGGGCCAAAGTGCTGTACACAATCATAAAATACAATGCAATTATGAAATAGAAAGGATCGAATATAAAATATATATTAGAAACAGACACAATAAAACAAAGTAAAATCTCTCAGATCGTGCCAAAAGCCAAAGAAAAAAGATGGGTCTTAAGAAGGGACTTGAAAATAGCAAGTGAAGAGGCCTGTCTTATGCTCAAAGGCAGATCATTATATTGCTTAGGAGCTGCCACAGAAAAAGCACAATCCAGATTTTATCTGTTGTATAAAAAGAAGTTGTGAGTTAGGAGTGATTCTTAAGTTTTTAAACTCTTGTACAACATCAATTGTTTTACCTTGCATAAAAACATTAGGATCACCGTCAGTATTTTCTTCTTTTTAAGAAGTTCATACACACAGTCTTGGATATGTTCAAGCATAGTTGGGATTTCTCAAGCCAGTTATACACATTTATCATAGCGTCTGTCAGCTCTAGAGCAGCATTTCTTTTTATCCTTTGCATGAACATACAGAACAGCATCATCAGCATACATTTGACAAATTATATTCTAAGGACAACAACTTGGCAGATCATTTATAAACAACTTGAAAAACAGCGGACCTAGCACTAACTCCTGTGGTACCCCAAGATTAATGTTGCCTAATGTTAATTTCATGTTCTGTATCCTAACACACTGTGATTGTGCAGATATATGGCAAGGCAAGGCAAGGCAAATTTATTTATATAGCACAATTCAGTACAAAGACAATGCAAAGTGCTTTACATGATTAAAATATAGCAAAATAAAACAGAATAAAAGCAAGTAGGAATAAAATGTAGATAGAAAATAGAACATTAAAAAAAGAAAAAAACAACTAGTGGTGTTTCAGTTAACTAGAACAGTTGAAGGCAATCCTAAACAAATGTGTTTTTAATCTTGATTTAAAGGAACTCAGGCTTTCCGCACTTTTGCAGTTTTCTGGAAGTTTGTTCCAGATAAGTGGAGCATAGGAACTAAATGCTGCTTCTCTGTGTTTGGTTCTGGTTCTGGGTATGCAGAGCAGGCTGGAGCCAGAAGACCTTGATGGTCTGGATGGTTGATACACTGATAACAAGTCTGTGATGTATTTAGGTGCTAGGCCATTCAGAGATTTATAAACTAACCGAAGGATTTTAAAGTCTATTCTCTGAGATACAGGGAGCCAGTGTAAGGACTTTAGAACTGGGGTGATGTGCTCTACTTTCTTGGTCTTAGTCAGGACGCGGGCAGCAGCGTTCTGGATCAGCTGCAGCTGTCTGATCCACTTTTTAGGCAGACCTATGAAAACACCGTGGCAGTAATCAATTTGACTAAAAATAAACACATGGATTAGTTTTTCCAGATCCTGCTGAGACATTAGTCCTTTAATCCTGAAACAGTTCTTCAGGTGATAGAAAGCCGACCTTGTAACTGTCTTTAGATGCTTTTGGAGGTTCAGGTCTGAGCCCATCACTACACCCAGATTGCGGGCCTGATCAGTGGTTTTTAGCTAAAGCGACTGAAGCTGTGTGCTAACCTTTGATCTCTCCTCTATTGGTCCAAATATTATTACTTCTGTTTTGTTTATATTCTACTGTAGAAAATTTTGGCACATCCACGTATTGATTTCTTCTAAACATCTACTTAGTGCCTGAACTGGTTCATAGTCACCTGGTGACATGGTGATGTAAAGCTGTGTGTCGTCTGCATAGTTATGGTAGCTGATGTTGTTGTTTTTTTATTATCTGAGCAAGAGGGAGCATGTAGATATTGAAAAGCAGGGGACCCAGGATGGTCCCTTGGGGAACCCCGCATGTGATTTTTGTAATCTCTGATGTAAAGTTATCTACAGATACAAAAAAATTCCTGTCCTTTAAGTAGGATTTAAACCAGTGGAGAGCTGTACCAGAAAGGCCGACCCAGTTCTCCAGGCGTTCTAACAGGATGGAGTGATCGACAGTATCAAATGCTGCACTGAGATCCAATAGTACCAGCACGGTGGTTCTTCCACAATCTGTATTTATATGGATGTCATTAAACACCTTGATAAGGGCGGTCTCTGTACTGTGGTGAGCATGGAAGCCAGACTGGAAAACGTCAAAGCGGCTGGTCATTGTTAAGAAGGTGTTTAATTGTTGAAATACAGCTTTTTCAATAATCTTACTGATAAAGGGGAGTTCTGGAGTAGTAATCTGTCTAAATTGTTCTTTTTCAGCAGTGGTTTGATAATTGCTGTTTTTAGTGACTGGGGGAAACACCTGACAGAAGGGACGCATTTATTATCTGAGTCAAATCAGACGCTATGACAGGTAAAACTTTCTTAAGAAAAAGTGTGGGTAGAACATCAAGGCAGCAGGAGGAGGAATTTAGCAGCTGAATGATCTCCTCTAAGCTTTTGGAGTATATTTGGCTGAATTGGGACATCTTGTCAGGATAAGTCCCAGTTGGATACAGCTTTGGTTCAAGAGTTGGTATGGATGTACAAACTGATCCTCTAATTTTTTAAATTATTTCAGTAAAGAAGTTAGCAAATTCTTTGCAAGCCCTGGTGGAGTGGAGTTCGGAAGCCACTGACACAGGAGGATTTGTTAATCTGTCGACTGTGGAAAATAAGACACGAGCATTAATTAATGTTTTTCTTGATGATCTCTGAGAAGAAAGATTCTCTTGCATTTTTCAGTTGTAGGTTATATCTGTAAAGTCTCTCTTTATAGATGTCATAGTGAACCTGCAGTCTGTTCTTTCTCCACCTGCGTTCAGCTTTCCGACACTCACTTTTTTCACATCTAACTGCTGGAGCATTTCTCCACGGAGATTTATTCTTCGCGGAAAAAAACTTGACTTTAACTGGAGCAATGCAGTCAATGATGTCTGAGACTTTAGACTGAAAGTTATCTACTAGTTCATCAGCTGAGTTGCAGCCCAAGGTTGAAGTAGCAGAGTAAGCTTGAATAAAAGTTTCTGTGGCATTGTCCTTAAAGGTGCGTTTTCTTATGATGTCCCTTTGGCTAAATTACTCACTGGAAATGATGCTTGCCACCAGAAATAGCGGCGGACGAGAGCAATAGTGCGACTAGAACCAGGATGACCAGAGAAACGAGATGAATAGGGCCCACTGAATGACCTGGGAACGGACGGTTGATGGCACAAAAAGTCTTCTAGGAGGACCACCCCGGGGGTCTGGCTCATTTAAGAGAGCTTGTTGAATTCTTTGCTCCAACTCCCAGGTGATGGCTCCCACTACGCAGGTCTCGGGGATGATGCACTGAGGTTCTGTTGGGTCGTCGGTGGTGGAGAATAGTTGGGACAGGGCGTCAGGTTTGGTATTCTTGGAACCGGGGCGATAGGTGATGGAGAAGTTAAACCCGGGAGAAAAACCAACGGCTCTGACGGGAGTTGAGTCTCTTGGCTGATTGAATGTTTGCGAGGTTCTTGCGATCAGTCAAAATGATGATGGGTAACTCTGTTCCCTCCAGCCAGTGTCGCCACTCCTCCAGGGCTAGTTTAATAGCTAGGAGCTCCCGATCCCCCACGTTGTAGTTGCGTTCCACGGGGTTGAATCACCCTGAGAAGAAGGCACAGGGATGCAGCTTTCCATCAGTGGGTGACATCTGGGACAGGACCGCTCCTACTCAGGTATCTGAAGTGTCTACTTCCAGGGTGAATTGGGCAGCCAGGTCGGGGTACGTGAGGATGGGAGCCTTAGAGAACCTCTCTTTGAGGGAATTGAAAGCATGGTCGGCATCTTCGGACCAGAGGAACGTCTTCTTGGTAGATGTGAGGGCTGTAAGTGGTGAGGCAATGATGCTGTAGTTCTTAATGAATATCCTGTAGAAATTGGCAAACCCAAGGAATCTCTGAAGTTGTTTTCTAGTAGTGGGTGTGGGCCAATCAGTGACTGCCTTGACCTTTCCAGGATCCATCTTTACCTGTCCACCCTCAAAAATA
The DNA here is from genome assembly GCF_011125445.2 of Fundulus heteroclitus. Classification (NCBI taxonomy): domain Eukaryota; kingdom Metazoa; phylum Chordata; class Actinopteri; order Cyprinodontiformes; family Fundulidae; genus Fundulus; species Fundulus heteroclitus. The sequence goes on from NC_046373.1 coordinate 34,094,953, forward strand.
AAACAGAGGAAACTGATGGTGTGCTGATTGAATTCACATTTCTCCGCTTTGACAAATAATCGGTTTTCCAGAAGGCGTTGGAGGACCAAGCGGACATGCTGTTTGTGTTGTTGGGGGTTCTTGGAAAAAACTAGGATGTCGTTGAGATAGACAAAAGACAAAAACAGACCACCATCTCTCCAAAGGTGGTGGTCTGAGGGTGGACAGGCAGGGAAGCGCAGGAAGGAGGGCTTCCATAGGTCGTGGATCTGAGGTTTACTCGAGTGTCCGGAACAGGAACTCAGAGAGGTCTCAGAAGTGGTTTGCCGGAGCTTGAACTGTGGAATGGTGGTCTCGGGTTGGGTATCCAGGTTTCTAGGGAAAAAGAGCAAGACACGGGATTAGTCTGGGAACGCACAAGGAAACAAGGCTCGGAATTAGGAACGTGATAGCGGTCTGTACCAACGCATGAGCGTTAACAAACTGACGCCCTCCTCCTGGCTTCAGCTCCTTAAGAAGGTTGGTAATTAGCTCTGATGAGGAGCACCTGCCCGTCCAACCCTGCACATAAGGAGAGAAATAGAAAACCCGGCCTGCACCTCGGCCTGGACTATGACATCTCAGTGGTCTTTTATCTGCTTGTAGTTGTTTCATCTTGGTTGTGTGCTTTCAACCTGATTAAAATCCTAGGATCTACCTCATCAATCCAGCGACCAAAGGGGTAAAGGTGGTGTTCAGCTTTGTCCAGCAAGGCATTAAAAAAAAAAACAAGGCATTGATTACCGCTTCCAACATGAGGAACCTTCAGCTGAGATGAGGTCTCTTTAATACAGCTAAAGCCACCTGAAGGAGAGGAGCTGTGCACACTGTGGTTTCATCATCTTGGGGGTGTGGTCTCGCAGGTATCGGTGTCTGGGTAAACTATATGTATTCATTTTGGTTTCCAGAGTTTTTCTGTATATGGATAAAAAAATTCCTCAGACAATGACAGTCTGTGTTTTTGCCACTATCGTGCCTGAATTTCCCCATTGTGGGACAATAAATTAATTTCTTATCTTATCTTAAAGCAACAGTGTGTAAGACGTTTACACTGGCGTGCCATCTAGTGGTTTCGCTAAATGAATTACAAACGACCACAAGCGCGTAATAACTACTACAGAAGCTGCAGAGTATCATAATGTGACGATATCACCTTGTCCTCCATGTATTAGCTACCGCTAATAGCATATACAGTTATTGTGTGAAATGGTTTTTGCCACTGTAGCTAAGTCTGCTTGTTTTCTTTTTTTCCATGAGTCCATGAGTCACGGTCTTTTGGGCTTGTTTCTGAACATGCAATCACTAAGTTTGGCTCTAAAAAGCAACAATAAACAAGAGTAAAGAGACTCGATCCTGCTGCTGTACTACAGACAGTGAAGAGGGCTGATATCCCCCACCCCTCCACGTGCATGCTCTCTAGGAGGGAGAGGGAGACAAACAAATAAGCCATCTCTAACGAGAGGACAGAGTAGCTGTTGGACTACACTGCCCTGTTTCTAACATAACACAAAAAAATAAACTTAACATTTATATAGAATTAATTTACCTCTCTTCCCTCTCACTAGACAAAGTGGTCCTCCATTTCAACAGAAAGCAGCAAATAGAATGATCTACGGCAGTCTTTGCTTGTTTTCTACTCCTCCACCAACAGCATGTCTTTATATAGAAGACAGACAAGAAAGTGCATATGGCTAACAATTTTGTCCCCTTTCGTCTACTCAAATCAGAAACAGCGATGCAACATGGCGCCTCCCAACGGGTGCACCGGCATGTCTGTATTTATGAACTACTAATTCTAAGTTATGTGAACACTTACATTTTTGATGTTAGACTTTGCCAGAATATGTATTTATAAAAGCAATACTTGATTTTTACTAATGAAAAGCCAAATTAGTTGCACACTGTCCCTTTAACAGGATACTGCCAGATGAAACCTGAGTGTCCACTTATTATTTATAGAAGTTTGCCTCGTGACCAGAACACTTCATCAAATGAGTAGCTGCTCACCAGAGTGTGAAATAATTAAAAAGTAAAGCATAAATTTAAAAAGAAAACTTGTAAAATGAGAAAAGGACATGTACATTTGGAAGAAAATAATTGTATCATAGATGATCAGAATTATCCAAGTAATGTTTTGTGTAAAAGGAAAACCTCAATGTCAATCTGAATTGATAAGTCTTGCAAACTTGATTAAATGTGTATCCTGTTTCACCTGCCACTCCCAGACTCCATTAGATCTACATCAGTGAATCTGCAATGATAACCTTGATTTCCTAAGAGACTAAAGACTGCTACATGACAGCTCTAATAAGGGATGTTTTCTATAATTTTGCCTTAGGCCATTTGAGAAAGCATAATAAAGAAATCATTAAATTTTAAGAATTAATTACATGCCAAAGTTTCCACTCTTTATTTTAATTTTCCTTCAAGGCTTTATCCTCTTTTTGTTCTACCCCTATTTTTAGTTACCAATAACTCCACTAGAACAATAACTCATAAATACAGGTTTTTGAACCCAGTGTGAGAGAAATGTGACCACGCAGACATGGTGGTAGGAATGAATACTGTTTAGCACAGTTGATTCTCTCATTCAAATTTCAGTGATGTAGGTCTTTCACTATGAATTTTACATTATGCTCTCCTTTTGCTAGAGTTTTTTTTCTGTGGTTTCTCCAGCTATCTCCCACTATCTAGAAACATGGGTGTTGGGTTGGTAAAGCTGGTTTTAACTCCATATGCAAAGGTATGCATGCTCCTACGAGCATGCGTACCTTTTTTTAATCCCCTCTGTATTATCCAGGCTGCACAGTAGCACTGCTGGTAGCACTGTTGCCTTGCAGCAATAAGGTATTGGGTTCTTTCTGCAGGAAATTTGCATCTCCCTGTGCATGCTTGGGCCCTCTCTGGCTTTCTCCTACAGTCCAGAAACATGACTGTTAGGTGACTTAGTTTCTCTAAATTCCTGTCAGGTGTGTGCGTGTGTTTGTGTGTGTGCATGGTTGTCTTGTGTGTCTCTGTATTGCCCTGTGATTGACTGATAACCTGTCCAGGGTGTATCCCACCTTTTGCCCAATGGCTGCTGGAGATGGGCACCAGCCTGCAAGAGCAAGTGGGTACAATCGATGTATTACCCAAACCAGTCCAATGCATATTCTGCCTTTCACCACACAAAACATCTGTTTGGTTGCTGAATGGTGCAGTGCATTTCTTAAAATTTTACCTTGGTAAGATAACTTATTCACAAAGCATCTTGGGCCTTAGCTCCTAAAGTGACAATGTTTGGAGTAGTGAGGAGGACTTTTAGCGAGCCTTAGAGTGTCTTAAGCAGGGAAGATGGTGGAAACAGATTGAGCTGGTTAGCTAATCCACCACCTAAACAGTGGATAAATTGAGCACATAAACTTTTTTAACAATCATACAGATATACAATTTAGATAAGATAAACTTTATCGTCCCCATTGGGAATAATTACTTAGTTTCAGGGGCCTGATGGGTTAAAGATGGCTCTACCTAACGTCATTTCATTGAGGAGAAACAAGAAAAATGTTAGTTTATCATGGCTAAAAAATGGAGAAATGTACAAAGACTGTAGGTGTCTTTTGTACATACATAAGGAACTAAGTGACTTAGGGTCTATAAATTCCTGTCAGGTGTGTGTGTGTGTGTGTGTGTGTGTGTGTGTGTGTGTGTGTGTGTGTGTGTGTGTGTGTGTGTGTGTATGTGTGTGTGTGTGTGTGTATGTGTGTGTGGTTGTCTTGTGTGTCTCTGTATTGTCCTGTAATTGACTGATGACCTGTCCAGGGTGTCTCCCGCCTTTTGCCCAATGGCTGCTGGAAATTAGCCTCGTGAGACCATCCTGATCTCGCGAGCTTTCAAGGTTTCACTCGCAGATCAGTCTGGCTACCCTCCGTTGAAGAAAATTTGGAGCCGTTCACCAAACGAACGTCCAATCAGCGTTGGCTTTGAGGCGGGTTGAGGTGTGACGCAACGGGAAGTGCGACAGTTCAGTCTAAAGAACATGGCGGCTTCAGCCGATGAAACTAGCGTTAGCGTGGCTATCGAGCAAGTTTTATCGGAATTACAGAGTATTTCTTTGCTGAGCTAACGAGCCTTTACCTGCAGCAGCAAGAGTAGCTTGGCTTGTGGTTGTGTTTTCGTCGTCGCTCGTAACAGAGCGACGAGGAATCTGATTGGTTTATTTGGCCCGTCTATCACCAACATAGGCCAATCAGCTAACCAGTATTTTTGCCCCTTCCCAAAATTACTTCAACGGAAGGTTTCCAGATGGATATGCGGAGCAAATCTATCTGGCAGAGTCAGGTAAGCTGGAAATAGGCACCAGCCTGCATGAGCAAGTGGGTACAATGGACGAATTATCCCAACCAGTCCAATGCATATCCTGCCTTTTGCCACAAAAAACATCTGTTTGGTTGCTGAATGGTGAAGTGGGAAACAGGCTACATTTAGTTGATCTGATTGCAGACATTTTGTGTCCTTCAATATTTATTAAGAGATCCCTTTTACCCCTCCTGTGGACATCTGATATTATTTTCGTATCTGTCAAGGCCAAAACACACTGACCCAGCTGAGCAATCTCTTTAGATGTTTACCTTATGGTTAGATTTGTCTTAACATATATTTTTGTCTCTTTTCAGACTAAGCTGTAACTATGGACATTTCCAAGGCTCACCTCAGCTCAGCAAAACTATATAACTTCAAATGTTTGTGTAATAGATGTCAAGATCAGAACAGAGGCACCCAGTATTCAGTCAGACAAGCATGAAGTATGATTAAGAAGGTTTATTTAAGGACAGGTTGTGGGTAGGAACCAGAATAAACAGGCAGGCAGTTATGATGAGTGAGACAAAACAGGGCTTGTGGTCACAAAAACAGTCCTTAGTCAAAACCGGGAAATCAAAAGTGCAGGAACGTACAGAGCAGAATCCGGATTCAGAGTAGGGACACAGATCCAAGATCGATACACGGGCAAGCTAACAGGTTAGATGAGATAAGGCAGGCTCGGTGGTCAGATAGCAGGTCTGGTTTGGTACACAAGTTAGCAGTCAGAAACAGGCAGGAAGAACAGGTACACAGGGGTCAGACTGGCTCAAATATCCGTAAGCAAATCGGGTTGGTGTCAACAGGGCTATCAGAAAACAAGGTTGCTGGATATGACTCACCGAAAGGCTCGTAATGATCTGACACCAAACAGAGGAGTGAGGCATGCATAAATAGAGGAGTGCACATGTGACTGGAGTGAACACTAACTACAGGTGAGACTGATCAGGGGAGTGGCTAGTGACTGTGAGGTGACCAGGTTGATTACTGGCTGGTGACTAAAAGCTGAACTAAATACTTGCTCAACACTAACTGATAAACTAGTAAAATAAGGAAAAGTGCAAAACGAAACTAATACAAAACCCAAATTGTGACAATAGATGACGTGTTTAACGTGGCCTGTTGGAAATACAACAATTCATATTCAATTCAATTTCATACAGTTTTGATCAAAGCCATGGCACAATAATATCCCATAATCATAGTAAAAGAGAGTACTTCTACAGTTAACGGTCATGAATCCATTGTTAATCATAACGGATGTGCAATTTCATAGTGAAATACCCTGAATATAGCCTTCAGGAGCTTAATTTTGTAATACAGTAAACAAAACAAGGTTTTATGTACGGCTTATCCTCGGTTCCAATTATTTCTAACTAACCTTTATTATTTTTTGGTCAAGCCATGTTAACCTTTCTGTATGTCTATTTAATTTGGGCCGGACATTTAATGTAAAATGCCAAAATTTATTTCATTAAAAAGTCTCTCCCCTTTTCCTTTTTTAAACTTTTAGCTAAATCTTTCATACATGTTTGCGATCTCATATTTTGTATTTGCGTTCGGAGCTGCTGTTCTCTTGACAATAAACATTTTTGAAACCGTGGCATTAAAGATAATTACACTCAACAAAAATATTAACGCAACACTTTTGGTTTTGCTCCCATTTTCCCAAGATCTAAAATTTTTCACATACACAATATCACCATTTCCCTAAAATATTGTTCACAAACCAGTCTAAATCTGTGATAGTGAGCATTTCTCCTTTGCTGACATAATCAATCCCACCTCACAGGTGTGCCATATCAAGATGCTGATTGGACACCACGATTAGTGCACAGGTATGCCTTAGACTGCCCACAATAAAAGGCCACTCTGAAAGGCGCAGTTTTGTTTTATGGGGGGGATCTGGGGACTCAGAAAACCAGTCAGTATCTGGTGTAACCGCCATTTGCCTCACGTAGTGCAACACATCTCCTTCGCATAGAGTTGATCAGGTTGTCAATTGTGGCCTGTGGAATGTTGGTCCACTCCTCTTCAATGGCTGTGCGAAGTTGCTGGATATTGGCAGGAACTGGTACACGCTGTCGTGTACACCGATCCAGAGCATCCCAAACATGCTCAATGGGTGACATGTCCGGTGAGAAGAACTCCAAGAATTGTCTACAGATCCTTGCAACATGGGGCTGTGCATTATCCTGCTGCAACATGAGGTGATGTTCTTGGATGTATGGCACAACAACGGGTCTCAGGATCTCGTCACGGTATCTCTGTCCATTCAAAATTCCATCAATAAAATGCACCTGTGTTCTTCGTCCATAACATAGAAACTGTGGAGAGTTTCAAATACCTGGGTGTTCACGTAAACAATAAACTGGACTGGACTCATACCACAGGCGCTTTGTATAAGAAGGGCCAGAGCCGCCTCCACCTCCTGAGGAGGCTGAGGTCTTTTGGTGGGAGCAGGCCCCTGCTTAAGACCTTTTATGACTCTGTGGTGGCCTCAGCCCTCCTCTACGCTGTCGTCTGCTGGGCCCCTGGCAGCACAGAGCGGGACAGAAAGAGGCTGAATAAGCTGGTGAGGAAGGCCACTTCTGTCCTTGGCTGCACTCTGGACTCTGTGGAGGAAGTGGCTGAGAGGAGGGTGCTGTCCAAGCTCACATCCATCGTGGACAACACCTTTCACCCCCTGCACCAGACTGTAGAGGAGCTGAACAGCTCCTTTAGTGACAGACTTAGACATCCTGTCTGTAAAAAGGAGTGCTACTGCAGGTCATTCATTCCTGCTGCTACCAGATTATACAATGCTGCACTATAACTGTAACTATAATGTCATTATAACTGTAATTACAACTGCAGCCATAACAGTAATAACTAATGTGCAATAACTAATGTGCAATAATCTATTTAATACACTGTGCAATAATCCTGAAAGAAGTGACTTCTGCTGCTATCACCAAGTGAATATAAGTCAATACATACGTATATACTGTATATACATGTAAATAACCGTGAATGTACATATGACACCATCTGCCTACTCCGATATCTTTTGTATTTTTATTCTTATTTTTTTCTCATTTTCTTTTTGATCCACTGTATACATGAAGATACGCTGTATATAACTGATACACCTTTTCCTACTTTTGGCACCTTCTTCTGACTATTGATTGACTATTGAGCCGATGGGACAAGTGAATCAAGAGATTCACTTGATCTCAGGATCAATAAAGCCTATTGATCAATAAAGCCTATCTTATCTTATCTTATCTTAACAGACGTCTGCCCATACCATAACCCCACCTCCACCATGGGCCACTCGATCCACAACATCGACATTAGAAAACCGCTCACCCACACAACGCCACACACGCTGTCCGCCATCTGCCCTGAACCGTGTAAACCGGGATTCATCTGTGAAGAGAACACCTCTCCAACGTGCCAGACACCAGCAAATGTGAGCATTTGCCCACTCAAGTCAGTTGACAAACTGACTTGAGTCCCAGTTGACAAACTGGCATCAGGTGGAGACCCTGATGAGGATGACGAGCATGCAGATGAGCTTCGTTGAGACAGTTTCTGACAGTTTGTGCAGAAATTCTTTGGTTATGTAAACCAATTGTTTCAGCAGCTGTCTGAGTGGCTGGTCTCAGACGATCTTGGAGGTGAACATGCTGGATGTGGAGGTCCTGGGCTGGTGTGGTTACACTTGGTCTGCGGTTGTGAGGCTGGTTGGATGTACTGCCAAATTCTCTGAAACGCCTTTGGAGACGGCCTATGGTAGAGAAATGAACATTAAATACACACAAACCAGCTCTGGTTGACATTCCTGCTGTTAGCATGCAAATTGCACGCTCCCTTGTGAGAGAATTATTTAACTATTAACCTTTAAAAAAGAAAAGAAAGAAAGACTCGAGAGAAATGGCGTTCCTCTGTCTCGTCAACGAGAACTCTCTATTTATTCCATTTCATCTTCTCACGTACGAACGGGTGAGAAGCGTGAGTTCTGACATTCAAATACAGAGTTTGCCTTTTTAAAGGGTAATATTGTGTGTGCGTTAAACACAAGAGTCTGTGTGTCTCCATTGGTGTGTGTGTGTTACACGCTATTGACGTCAATTGGCAACAGGGCTTAAGTTCTGGGAAGCGTTTATCACAGAAAGTACAAAAACAGAGCGATTAATTCCGCTGCTTGGAACAGTACAGTTAAACAATGAAAACCAGATGTTTTCCTCTCTACTCCCATCGGCGAGAGCCAGGAAAAAGGTCAAAATGACCCTAACTCCCATACCCTCAAATCTTGCAACATCTTTGGCATTGTGCTGTGTGATAAAACTGCACCTTTCAGAGTGGCCTTTTATTGTGGGCAGTCTAAGGCACACCTGTGCTCTAATCATGGTGTCTAATCAGCATCTTGATATGGCACACCTGTGATGTGGGAATGGATTATCTCAGCAAAGGAGAAGTGCTCACTCTCACAGATTTAGACTGGTTTGTGAACAATATTTTAGGGACATGGTGATATTGTGTATGTGGAAAAAGTTTTAGATCTTTGAATTCATTTCATAAAAAATGGGAGCAAAACCAAAAGCTTTGCGTTTATATTTTTGTTGAGCGTACTTCACACAGTTTTAGTAACATACAAACGAAGCATTCAAACAAACACATACGCAGGCCATTTTTTCCTGTTTTGCATCATTTACTTCATGAATTGTGGGTGGGATAAAGATCGTGACCCTCAGCCATAATAACACTTACACACAGTTTTGTGCTTAGGTTCTGTAAGGATGCATCTCTTTATCTTGCAGACACTTGGACTCTCATTCCTTTTTTAATAGTTTTAAGTTCACAGTGGATTCAACAGTTTTTTCCCCACCGACACTATATACAGTGTTCCCTAAAATGCATCCCCTGCGCAGCGCTGCACCTCTTTCACTTCCGCTTACACTGTTGTTGTTTTTTTTTATTATTTTCCTTTGGCCAGTTTCTTTCAACTTTGTTTATATATTCAGTCTATTAATCGGATAAGCAGCTTTTAAACTGCTTTATGAGAAGACTAGGGAGCCATCTAAACCCAAATATCTGACATGGCTGGGAGCTTTTTGAACATTTTAGGAATGCTCAAGGACTTTAAACCAAAGCCAATATGCGCTTTGTCTTCAAAAGGCAGCTTTGATATTCTATGCAAACGAACAAATATGTATTCGTCAATAAAGGGCTTTAAACTTGTTTTTCTAGCCTATAGTACTTCTTAGAAGTTGGTTCCGGACTTCGGAATGCTGAGCTGAAGTCTATGAAGAGCATCCTAACATAGGTGTTGGGCTGCTGCAGATGAGTCAGAGCTGAGTGCAGTGCTAGCAAGACATTGTCCTATGTGGACTGATTCTCCCTGTAGGCAAACTGCAGGCTGCAGGCTGTCCAGCAGGGATGGTGTCTTTAATGCACTTTAGGAGGATCCTCTTGAAGCACTTCATGATGACAGGTGTCAGAGCGATGGGACGATAATCATTGAGGCAGGTGATGATTGGTTTCTTGGGGACAGGCACAATAACGCATGACTGCAGACAGGCAGGAACCGTGGAGAACTGCAGGGGGAGAGGTTGAAGATGTCAAGAAAGACCCCTGCTAGCTGGTCATTACACAATTAAATGTCCAAGCTGACACCAAGTCTGGACCTACAGCCTTGTTGGTGTTTATCTTTTTCATGGTGGAACTGCACGACAAGAGGCTGATGGTGCTCCTATGGCTGGGGAAGATGTTCTGGCTTCCTGTTGCTTGGAGAGTCAAAGGGTGTGAAGAAGCTGTCAAGGAGAGCCGGGTGATTGCTCAGTTGCTGGTTGCTGTGCTTGTAGTCCGTGATGTTTCTGATGCCTCTCCACATTTTGTGTGGATTGTTGCTCAATGATCCGCTTTTAGCTTTGGTTGGCCTTCTGGATAACTTTTTTAAGTTCGCCTCTAGCCCTGCTGTAGGCCAATCTGTCTTCAGGCCTGAATGTTGCATCCCTGGCCTTGAGCAGGGACTGCACAGAGCTGTCCACCTGTGGTTTCTGGTTAGGAAACACTCTGATTGTCTTTGTGGGTAGGACATCATCAACGCAGAAGTGGCTATAGGTGTCATAGTTTGAGTTCCTGCCTTAGTTTAGTTTCTGTTTTTGGGTTCTTTTCTATTTTAGCTTGTGTCCTGTTTCAGTCTTGGTTCCATCTTAGGTTGGGCCTTATCATTTATTGTGTGTTCTAGATTGGTTCTTGAACTGTTCTTTAGTTTAACCTGTTTTCACATGTCAGTAGTTCAGTTCCACCTCCAGCCACTTCCCTGATCAGCTCCTCCTAGTCTAATTAGTTTCATTCCATTCACCTGCTCACTCAGTGCCACTGACTTTTAGCTCAGTAGTGGAAGAGCAAGGGTAGGGACTTCCTGATACTTCAAAAGGAGCCTTTTAGCAAACCCCTCTCAAACTCAATCAAGTTGACGAAGGAATTGCACGCCAACTGTAATTTGCAAACTCCGACACTAGGCGGGAGTTCACAGTCATCCCCCTGGCGAGTGGTGAGTTACCCTTTAAGCATAACAAACATTAAAAAAAAAAAACAAGAAGGGGGCAAATACCTCTGCAAACCACTGTATATCCTAACCATAATCATATATCTTACACCATGTGTTTTAGTTTAATATAGATGTTTAACTTCAGAAGAAACAAACATGGCTGCTAGAATGTACAAGGTCAAGGATTTTCTTTTGATTAGCATATTTGTCTTTTTTCTTGTATGGTATTTAGTATTATGTCAAATGTCATTCTAAATTTTTCTTTCACATCAAACATTTTGCCTCCATGATGGTATTCTTATGAAGGTAATCTTGTTCCAATAGGATTTGTGCATTGTAAGTGTGAATTTGAAGTTGTAGAGGGAGTTAAAATCTAAAAAAACCCAAAATTACAAGTACACATTTTTTTACACCTGTTTATTTATTTTTTTTACACCTGTTCAAATTGTAAGTACAAGTACACAAATTGTGTTCTGTGAGTTGCACATCAAAAACCTCATACATTCTCAGTTTTGCTCCAAATGGTCCAGAACTATTGTTGCTAAACTATTTGTGCATTGTAATTTTGGTGTTTTGTAATTGTAGATTTTTTTTTAAATCTGTCACAAGTACAAAATAAAGTTACACCTCTTCAAATTCTTGAGTACAAGTACACAAATTGTGTTCTGTGAGTTGCACATCATAAGTGTCTGTCATTCAGTTCTGCTACAGTTGATCTAAAACAAATGGTGCAAAACAAATTCAAACACGTGTATTAAAATCTTCAAAAAAATATTTTTTTTATATTTTTTTCCCTTAACACAAATACAAATCAACAAGTACAACTGCACGAATCTGCTCCTGTGAGTCACAAATTCATCTTTATTTTCACTTTTGACACAACCGCCCCTGTCACTACCCGATCCGTACCGGTAGCACGATCCGTACCATCAGCTTATTTGCGCAAGCGCAAACAGAATAACTTCCGGGTCGCCATAAAAATAATGTAATTACGGTACTGAAAATACTTATTTCTATACTTCACTAAAAAATGCTAAACTATATCGTAAATAAAATATGGAAGACTTTTCTGAAAGAAATTGATACCTTTTACATTCTCTCCATTGTATTGCTTGACGTCATCATCGGATATGCTCCAGCATCCTCCAGTCCGGGAAGTTATCATTGCATAACGTTTAACTGTATTGTCTGAATGCACTCTGTTAGTTTTATTGCTTGTTGAAACAGGACTGGGAAAAAATATTTAATCGTTAATTATACGGTGAATTTCGTTATATAAATAATCTTGTTCTAAACATAAACAAACATTTATTTTATTAGAAAGTTAAAATTATCGATTGAGAAATTAGCGCCCTCTGGTGTACACATCATAAACTAGAGAAGACCTCGTGATTATAGTAGCCGCATTGTTTTTTTGTTTTTGTTTTTTTTACAAAAACGAACAGGGAATAGGACAAAGGCATACCTTATTAAAATACATTTATCAGGCACAAAATACATATGCAATTCAAATAAATGATAAAATAAACTTCAAACTTCAAAAAAATTCAAAATCAAATACGTTTCTGTACTCCTATATGTGTTTATAGCTGGGGGTTTATGTACTTTAAGAAATAGTTTATATATTTTGATTCCCTAACCACAACTGGGAAACATATTTGTTATTAAAAAAACTAAAAAATATGTATTTTTTATGTATTTCTGTTGTTTGTTTTTTAGAATATGCATTATTGCCGCAAATACAAAGATATACAAAAAGAAACCCCTGCCTCGAAAAAATACAAAAGAAAAAAAAAAAGTAAGAAAAACTAAGTATTTCCCACCGGAAGTTATTCTGTTCGCACACA